>NC_092382.1:31335238-31520238 GCF_030028105.1 Mobula birostris | reverse complement strand
GTGTGTGTGTCACGGGTGAACACACGGAGAGTGAAGGGGACAGGGTGTGTGTGTGTCACGGGTGAACACACGGAGAGTGAAGGGGACAGGGTGTGTGTGTGTCACGGGTGAACACACGGAGAGTGAAGGGGACAGGGTGTGTGTGTGTGTGTCACGGGTGAACACACGGAGAGTGAAGGGGACAGGGTGTGTGTGTGTGTCACGGGTGAACACACGGAGAGTGAAGGGGACAAGGTGTGTGTGTGTGTGTCACGGGTGAACACACGGAGGGTGAAGGGGACAGGGTGTGTGTGTGTGTGTCACGGATGAACACATGGAGAGTGAAGGGGACAGGGTGTGTGTGTGTGTCACGGGTGAACACACGGAGAGTGAAGGGGACAGGGTGTGTGTCACGGTCACGGGTGAACACACGGAGAGTGAAGGGGACAGGGTGTGTGTGTGTGTGTCACGGGTGAACACACGGAGAGTGAAGGGGACAGGGTGTGTGTGTGCCGGGGGTCGGAGAGACAGAGGTGAGGGAGCCACTCTGACCACCTGCCGGACATCTGACAGGATCCAGACACGCAAGGCCGGGTGAAGGCCCAGGTCTCCGAGTTCACGCCTTCGTACGTCTCCTCCTACCTCTCGGCGATACATCAGACTCCGGCCGCAGGAGACGCTTCACAAACGCCCCCGGCTTCCCTCGGATGGAAATGGAAATAAATCAGAAAGCGGATATTTACTTTGGGATTTGTTCCGCTTTCACGGAGAAATCGGAGCCGAAGCGGAAGACGGAACCAGCGGGGTTACCGCCCTCTCCGCTGGGCCGCTTCTGCTATTGGGTCTAACCAGTGATTGACATTCCTTTTCACCAATGGCAATAGCGCAGCTCCTGGAGCGTTGGTTTTCAGCGGTGGGAAGCTCCTCCGCCGGTGGCGCTGTGGGGAGCTCCGACACTGGTGGCGCTGTGGGGAGCTCCGACACCGGAGACGCTGTGGGGAGCTCCGACACCGGTGGCGCTGTGGGGAGCTCCGACCACTGGAGGCGCTGTGGGGAGCTCCGACCACTGGTGGCGCTGTGGGGAGCTCCGACACCGGTGGCGCTGTGGGGAGCTCCGACCACTGGAGGCGCTGAGGGGAGCTCCGACACTGGTGGCGCTGTGGGGAGCTCCGACCACTGGTGGCGCTGTGGGGAGCTCCGACACCGGTGGCGCTGTGGGGAGCTCCGACCACTGGAGGCGCTGAGGGGAGCTCCGACCACTGGAGGCGCTGAGGGGAGCTCCGACCACTGGAGGCGCTGTGGGGAGCTCCGACACTGGAGGCGCTGTGGGGAGCTCCGACACTGGTGGCGCTGTGGGGAGCTCCGACCACTGGTGGCGCCGTGGGGAGCTCCGACACTGGAGGCGCTGTGGAGAGCTCCAACCACTGGTGGCGCCGTGGGGAGCTCCGACACTGGAGGCGCTGTGGGGAGCTCCGACACCGGTAGCGCTGTGAGGAGCTCCGACACCGGTGGCGCTGTGGGGAGCTCCGACACCGGTAGCGCTGTGAGGAGCTGCGACACCGGAGGCGCCGTGGGGAGCTCCGACACTGGAGGCGCTGTGGGGAGCTCCGACACCGGTAGCGCTGTGAGGAGCTCCGACACCGGAGGCGCCGTGGGGAGCTCCTATACCGGTAGCGCTGTGAGGAGCTCCGACACTGGAGGCGCCGTGGGGAGCTCCGACACTGGTGGCACTGTGGCGAGCTCCGACACCGGAAGCGCTGAGGAGGAGCTCCGACACCGGAGGCGCTGTGGGGAGCTCCGACACTGGTGGCACTGTGGCGAGCTCCGACACCGGAAGCGCTGAGGAGGAGCTCCGACACCGGAGGCGCTGAGGAGGAGCTCCGACACCGGAGGCGCTGAGGAGGAGCTCCGACACCGGAGGCGCTGTGGAGGAGCGCCGACACCGGTGGCGCCGTGGGGAGCTCCGACCCCGGTGGCGCCGTGGGGAGCTCCGACACCGGAGGCGCCGTGAGGAGCTCCAGCCACTGGTGGCGCTGTGGGGAGCTCCGACCACTGGTGGCGCTGTGGGGAGCTCCGACCCCGGTGGCGCTGTGGAGGAGCTCCGACACCGGTGGCGCTGTGGGGAGCTCCGACACCGGAGGCGCTGTGAGGAGCTCCGACCACGGAGGCGATGTGGAGGAGCTCCGACCCCGGTGGCGCTGTGGAGGAGCTCCGACACCGGTGGCGCTGTGGGGAGCTCCGACACCGGAGGCGCTGTGAGGAGCTCCGACACCGGAGGCGCTGTGGGGAGCTCCGACACCGGAGGCGCTGTGGGGAGCTCCAGCCACTGGTGGCGCTGTGGGGAGCTCCGACACCGGTAGCGCTGTGAGGAGCTCCGACCCCGGTGGCGCTGTGGAGGAGCTCCGACACCGGTGGCGATGTGCAGACCTCCGACCACGGGTGGTGCTGCGGCGAACCTCCCGCTAAATGCAGTCGTTGTGCCGACCGCAGCCGTCGCCGGCGGTTCTCCTGTTCAGGCGGCGGTGAGGAAGGACCGATCCCGCTTTTGTGTAAATTGGGGGCTGACTGCAGTGCGAAGGGGCCGGGACCGAGTTCTGCTGGACGGCTGGAGGCTCCGGGCTCTCCGGTCCCGCAGCCCCGATTTTAGCTTTGCACCCGAGCCCGGGTGGTGGGATCAGTTAGTTGTTGTTCCCAGGCTGGGAGAGGGTTTGGGGCGAAGGGTATCTGTCTGTGTGTGGGTAGAGGTTATGGGTGGACTTGTGGGTGTGGGGTGAGTGGAGGGAAGGGTGTGGGACCGTAGTCGGGTGGGGTTGCTGTTGTGAGGAACTGGGATGATCGGACGTTCCGTGACCAGGGTCGGTCAAATAAAGTTGTAAACGGGAGGATCTGCTCCGTTGTATCGGACGCTCGGGCATCCTTTCAATGAGCAACAATCTCTTTTCAAATTCATCACTGTCTAATCTTGCTGTTAACATCGTGTTTGTTACAAAGCCCCAGAGTCTGGGAACAGCTGTCACAGTCATGGGCTGTTGGTGCAGACTGGGATGGCGGTGGGGTGTCAGTGACCTCTGTATCAGAGAAAAACACGGGTTTGTACAGCCGCTTGTGAGATAAATGTCCTTACAGTGGATTCGGATCTGGTGGGATATCTGGAGTTTGGAAGGGGAAAGGGAGAAAGGAAGGGGCTGAAGTGGGAGAGTTTTAAGCAGTGAAACATAGTCCGGGGTGGAGGAGTACAGGAGCTGTCTGAGAGATCGTTTTAATTGTTTTTTATATAATCTCACAGATGGTGACCGAGGAAGAAGCTTTTTGAGGGAGGATACCCAGAGATCAGCAGGTCACACAAGGTATCAAGAGAATGACAGTGATGTGATGTCCTGTGTCATGAGTATAGACAGTCATCTCAAGTGAGGAGTGTGTGTGGAGATGCAGTTCCACTGGGATCAGTGAAGTGTCCATCTATCTGGCTGAGTGTACAATCTTTGGGATTCACTGCCCCGAGGGCGTGAAGGCTGGGTGCATCTGAGGTGGAGAGAGATAAGTATTTAAGGGAGTGAGGGGGATGGCCACAAAAGTACAGGTCAGAAACGGCCGTGTTAAACAATCATAAGATCATGAGATACAGCAGGAGAATTCTTCCTCATTTCTGGTCTAAATTGATTTCCGTCTCATCTGAGAGTCTGCCCCCTGGCCCTGGGCTCTGCACTATGGGAAACACCCTCTCACATCCTCTCTATCTCGGGTTTTACAGTATTCAGGAACTTACAAACTCCAGCGGGAAAAGACACAGAAACATCAAACACCATGAGCTGTGATCTTGTTAGGTAGCCTCATGTGCAGCACCTTGTTAAAGACCATCTGAAAATCTGAACAAACAGCATCCACTGCCTCTCCTTTGTCTGTCCTGCCTGTTGTTTCATCAGAGAATTCCAACAGATCTGTCAGGCAAGATTTCTCCTGAAGAAAACCATGCCTACTTTGGCCGAACTGTATTATGCACCTCCAAGTACCCTGAATCCTCATCGTTAATGGACTCCAACATCTCCCCACCTACTGAGGTCAGACTAACTGTCCTATAATTTCCTTTCTTATCCCTCCCTCCCCTCTTAAAGAACGGAGTGGCATTTGCAACTTTCTAGTTCGCCATAACCATTCCCAAATCTAGTGATTCTTGAAAGATCATTACTCATTCCTTAAGAGAAACATGAGGGGGAATTTCTTCACTCAGAGGCGGTGAGGTTGTGGAATGGGGTGCCAGAGCAAGTGGCAGGTTCGATTTCAACATCTCAGAGAAGTTTGGATGGGTTCATAGATGGGAGGGGGGAATATGGTCCCAGTGGAGGTTGCTGGAACTCAGCAGATTGATGGGTTGGTACAGACTAGATTGGCCAAATGGCATTATTCCACGCTGTCGTGCTCTATGTCTTTAATGTCTGCACAAACTCTTCAGCTCCCTCTTCCTGAACCCTTGGGTTTACACCATTTGGCTGGGAGTCTTATCTACCTTCAGACCTTCCAGCTTCCAAAGCACATTTTCTCCTCTGTAATAGCACCTATTCTCACTTCTGCCCCGATATTCTTGAGGTCTTGGCATTTTTGGGGGAAAAAAAGATGCAAAGTCAGGGTAAGGGATGTAGAGGGGACAGGGGAGGAAGAAGTCCAAGGTGGGAGGTCATGGGTGAAACTGGAGATGGGGAGGGGTGAAGTAATATACCCAAGGATAAAGTTTTCCTCAACGAAACCAGGATTGAGCACTCCATGCCACCGTGTGTAAAACTAATAAGAAGTACACAATACTAAAGTTAAATGAAAGCACTATCCAGAAAAATGAAGAAATGGTCACTATGGAAGATGAAGTTATCCATTCATGTCCCTCCAGAGAGACATCCCGCGATCTGAGTAGACAGATTCCGCGCAAACTGAGAAATGATTATGCTTTGCGATGCCTGCACCTCAAGTTTTACCAGCTGCAGCTGAAAAACAATAATTATTATAGGTTGACAAACTCTCTATAGACGGACGATCGCTAGACATGAAGTCTTGGTTTCTAGAACTGCACGTGGCAATGAATTCCACAGATCCACCACCCTCTGTCTAATCTCACCTTCGTTCCAGAAGGACGCCCCTCTGTTCCGAAACAGTTTCCTCTGGTCCTAGACTCTCCCACCATGGGACATACCAGTCTACTCAGGTCTTTCAACATTCGATAAGTTTCAATTATATCACCTTTCATTCTTTTGAATTTCAGTGAATACGGGCCCAGAATCATCAAAGGGTCTTCACAGGACAGGACATTCAATCCTTTAGACTCTCTCCAGTCTTAGCCCATCCTTTCTAAGATAAGGGGTGCAAAACTGCTTACAATAATCTAAGTGAAGCTTCACCAATGCTTTATAAAGCCTCAACATTAAGTTCTTGCTTTTATATTCTAGTCCTCCTGAAATCGCATTTGGCCTCACTGCCACCTCAACTTATAAATTATCCTTTAGGGAATCCTGCACAAGGGCTCCTAAGTTTAGACTATTTAGAAAATAGTGTACCCCAGTATTTCTTTTCCCAACGTGCATGACTATACGCTTCCCTACACGGTATTCCATCTGCCATATTTACACCCATTCCTTGAATCGTCAAAGTCCTTTTATAGCCTTTCTGCCTGGCCTTTTATAGCCTCTTTTATAGCCTCTCTGCCCGGTCCTCCAGCTATCTTGATATCATTGGCAAACTTTCCAATAAAGCTATCAATTCTGCCATCCAAGTCCTGTGGAACATCACTAGTCACCGGCAGCCAAACAGAAGACGTCCCCTTTGTTACTATCCTTTGCCAATCAGCCACTGTTTTATCCATACAATAATCTTTCATGTAATGTCATGGATTCATAACTTGTTAACTAGCCTCATGTGTGGCACCTTGTCAAAGACCTTCTGAAAATGCAGATGTACATCATTAACCGATTCTCCTTTGTCTAGCTTGTCTAACGACTTAAATAAATTCCAGGAATTTCAACACACTTTCCAGGCAAGATTTTCCTGGAGGCAAACATGCTGAGTGCCGATTTTATCACATGCTTCGAAATGCCCTGGAAACACATCCCCAACATCCGACTTCAATATCTACCCAACCAGTGAGGTCAGACGAACTGTACTAAAATTTCAGTTCTTCAATCTCCCTCCCTTCTTGAGTAGTGGAGATACATTTCTGAATTTGCAGTCTTCCGCAACCATACCAGACTCACTCCACTGATTCTTGAAACTTCATTGCTCATCCCTCCACAATCTCTTCGGCCACCTCTTCCAGAACTCTGGGATGTACACCATCTAGTCCAGGTGATCTATTTACCTTCAGACCTTTCTGTTTCCCAGGAACCTTCTCTCGAGTAATGGCAACTTCACACATTCTGACCACTGACATCTGGACATCCAGCATCCCGCTAGTTGCATCCACAATGAAGACTGGTGTGAAATACTTATTCAGTTCAGCTGCCATCTCCTTGTCGCCCACTACTACCCAGCCCACCCTCCCCAGGCATCGTTTTCCCCCAGTCCAACATCCACTCTTGCCTCTTTTACGCTTCATAGATCTGAAGAAACATTTGGTATCATCTTGTAACTTCGTATTCCATCTTTTCTTTCTTAATTACTTTTTTTTTTAGTTGCCTCTTGTTGGTTTATAAAAGCTTCCCAATCATCTAACTTCCCACCAATTTTCACTCTGTTATATGCCCTCTCTCTGGCTTTTATGTTGGCTTTGCCTTCTCATTAGCCGTGGTTGTATGACGCTCTCTTTAGAATAGTCGTTCCTTTTTCAATGTATATATCCTGTGTCTTCCGAATTGCTTCCCGCATTTACAGCCTTTGATGCTTTACCGTCATCCCTGCCAGTGTTTTTTGTCTGTTATCAAATTTGACCAATTCCCCTCTCATTCCTCTGTATTTGTCCTTATTCCACGGTTATATTGATAGATCTCACTTTAGCTTCTCCTTCTCAAATTTCAGTGTGAATTCAATGATATTAAGATCATTCGCTCCTCAGGGTTCTTTTACCTTAAGTGCTCTAATTCGGTTCATTGCACAACACCAAATCCAGCACAGCTGATCTCCAGCTGGGCTCAACATGGAGGTCAGTGACTAGTGGTGTGCCTCAGTAATCTGTTCTGGGACACTTACTCTTGGTGATTTTTATGAATGACCTGGATGAGGAAGTGGAGGGATGGGGTAGCAAGTTTGCTGATGACACAAAGGTTGGTGGTGTTGTCAATAATGTGGAGGGCTGTCAGAGGTTACAGCGGGACATTGATAGGCTGCAAAACTGGGCTGAGAAGTGGCAGATGGAGTTCAACCCAGATAAGTGTGAGATGGTTCATTTTGTTAGGTCAAGTATGATGGTAGAATGTAGTATTAATGGTAAGATCTTGACAGTGTGGAGGATCAGAGGGATCTTGGGGTCCGAGTCCACAGGATGCTCAAAGCAGCTGCACAGGTTGACTCTGTGGTTAAGAAGGCATACGGTGTATTGGCCTTCATCAATGGTGGAATTGAATTTAGGAGCCGAGAGGTAATGTTGCAGCTATATAGGACCCTGGTCAGACCCCACTGAAGAGTACTGTGCTGAGTTCTGGTCACCTCACTACAGGAAGGATGTGAAAGCCATAGAAAGGGTGCAGAGGAGATTTACAAGGATGTTGCCTGGATTGGGGAGCATGCCTTATGAGAATAGGTTGAGTGAACTTGGCCTTTTCTCCTTGGAGCTACAGAGGATGAGAGGTGACCTGATAGAGGTGTATAAGATGACAAGAGGCACTGATCATTTAGGGCAGTCAGAGGCTTTTTCCCAGGGCTGAAATGGCTGCCACAAGAAGGCATGGGTTTAAGGTGCTTGGGAGTAGGTACTGAGGAGGTGTCAGGGGTAAGTATTTTACTCAGAGAGTGGTGAGTGCATGGTATGGGCTGCCGACGATATTCCAGATAACTGTGTATCAAGAGTTCCGATGAAGGGTCTTGGCCCAAAACATTGATTCCCATCGATAGATGCTGCCTGACCTGTTGAGCTCCTCACATACATTGTCTTGTTGCTCTAAACTTCCAGCATCTGCTGTATCTCTTGTGTCCCATATACTGGTACATTTCTGGAAAGGAGACACAGGTAGGCAGAGAGGGTGCTGTGGCTGTGTTGGTAAAAAGTCAAATCAAATCAAATCATCAGAAAGGTGGCGTAGGGTTGGAAAGCAAACATTAAAAAAAAATCACCCAACAGTCTGATAGAATTTCTAAACTATCTATTTTCATCAAAAATAAACATGATTATATGAGTATAACGAGTATATATGAAAGTCTGATAAAAAAAAACACAGGCCAGAAAACTTAATTGAGAAGCCAACTCAGAAAAATGTATTACCACTGTGGAAGAAATAACTAACCAGTGGAATGAGTATCACCCTCCTTGGGAGGCATCCCAATGATCTGAGCAGATGAAATGGTGACAAGGAAGCATCGAGCCCCTGACTGAGAGTTGGAGACCTCTTCCCAGAAACAGAGGGATTCCTCGCAGAAATACAGGCCAAGGTGGTTAACAAAGAAAATAAATCAAAAATGCATAAAATACAAACAAGCAAGGTGATTAATGCAGAAAATGCCAAGAGAAACCAGACACAGTCCAACACATTCTGGGATCCTGCAGCAGTTGAACTCAATCGGATTACGTACACAGGTACAATCAAATAGCAAATATCATTCACTAAAACCTTGCTTTAAAATATAAACTTATGAATGACCACCGTAACTTCATAAAGGCACCATAAATTCAAGCCTGATCCGGTTTTAGAGTCAAAATCTCACAATTTATATGATAGTCAATACATTATTTCAGATAGGACAATCCATAATAACCATCCAGATATAATATTACAGGATAACCAAGCAGGAACAACTCCCTCAATAGATAAAACCATTCCCAACACACACATGTTCCTCGACCAGTGGAGCACCTCACCACAGGCATTGTTTCTGTCATCAGTCAGACAACCAAATTACTTTCTCTGTCAATCAGCTTCCAAATGTTGCTACTCTGTCATTTATTGCCACACCCCGCTGCTGATTCCCTTCTCCTCATCATACGTTCTTACCCCGACCATCGTCCAGAGCCCCAAACTCTGCCCTGTGCAGACTCGCCTCTGGTTTCTGACCCTGCTCCGTTCAACATCCAACTAATGGCTTCTCATTCTGTTTTCAGTCTTGAGAGGACAGTGGCTTTTTCTAACAACCCTGGCAGCTATGTAGGATGCTGGTCAGAACCCACTTGGAGTACTGTTGTCAGTTCTGGTTGCCTCACTACAGGAAGGATGTGGAAACCACAGAAAGGGTGCAGAGGAGATGTACAAGGATGTTGCCTGGATTGGGGGGGGGGGGGACATGCTATCTGAAGACAGGTTGAGTGAACTCGGCGTTTTCTCCTTGGAGTGAAGAAGGATGAGAGGTAACCTGACAGAGGTGTATAAGATGATGCGAGGCATTGATCGTGTGGATAGCCAGGGGCTTTTTTGCCCCAGGGCTGCCACAAGAGGACACAGATTTAAGGTGCTTGGGAGTAGGTACAAAGGAGATGTCTGCGGTAAGTTTTTATGCAGAGAGTGGTGAGCGCCTGGAATGGGCTGCCGACGACAGTGGTGGAGGTGTATACGATCAGGTATTTGAAAAGACTTTTGGATTGGTACATGGAGCTTAGAAAAGCAGAGGGCTATGGGTAACCCTAGTAATTTTTAAGGTAGGGGCATGTTTGGTAAAACTTTGTGGGCTGAAGGGCCTGTATTGTGCTGTAGGTTTTCTATGTTTCTTTGTTAACCCTTCAGAAGCAGGGAAAATGACCTATAATGTGGAAATAAGAAGGTGAACTACCAATGTCATTCTTCCTCAGCCCAGGGATTTGAGGGGTGAAGAACATGTCAGCTAGAACTGCAGTCAATTTGACTTCTTCAGTCTGCAGAAAATTCAAGGGGAACCCCTTCACCCACACAGTGGTGACTGTTTGGAACCCATCACCACAGGGAGAGCAAGAGGGGAACAACAGGGGAGGATTTAAAAGGACTATCGTGGAACAGAATCACTGGCAGGGTCCAGCTGGCCTGAGTTGACTCTTTACTGTACACTAGGTGCATTATAAATTCACTAAGTACCAGAGACAAGAATTCCAACAGAACTGATTTATTTGCCTCAGATCCAGGATATTAAACAACAGTCCCATTAAAGGTGAATGTGCAGCAGAAGAAACTCCTCCCATGCCCAGTGACCAGGGCGCAGAACTGGGTGTGGTGAGCAGCAGCAATAATTGCAGAGTTCAGCACCGACAGTCACTCTCGAAACTGCATTCAGCAACGGTGATGGACAAATATCCAGCATTCAGCTTATTGAAACTTCCTCCCAGTGTGAACCCGGTAGTGTGTCACAAGGTTAAATGACTGAGTGAATCCCTTCCTACATTCACAGCAGGTGAACGGTCTCTCCCCAGTGTGAACTCAATGATGCACATTTGATGGAGATGGCTGAGAGAAACTCTTTCCAATGTCTGAACAGGTGAAAGGCCTCGATCCAATGTGAACTCGTTGGTGTCTCTGCAGGTGGAATGACCGAGTGAAACCCTTCCCGCAGTCTGAGCAGGTGAATGGCCTCTCTCAAGTGTGAACTCTCTGATGTACCTTCAGTTTAGATGATGAAAGGAATCCCTTCCCACAGTCTGAGCAGGTGAATGGCCTCTCCCCAGTGTGAACTCGCTTGTGCACCAGTAGGTCGGATGACTGAACGAATCCCTTCCCGCAGTCTGAGCAGGTGAACGGCCTCTCCCCAGTGTGAACTCGCTGATGTACCTTCAGGTTAGATGACCAAGTGAATTCCTCCCCACAGTCAGAGCAGGACTGATGATTGAGTGAATCACTTGCTCCAGTTCTTCAGTATCTGGACAGAGACAGAAAAACTGGTGTATTGTTTTGAAGATTCCTGCAGAGAGATTCCTTGTCGTTTTTAATCTGTAAAAAGATTTACAAAATCCATCAATGGGTGAAGGACATTTCAGATGAGATCACTCGAGTTGCCAAGGTGTGAACTGACTTCACACTGTTACAGTAAGGATCAACCCAAGTTGGAAGGAGAAATCATCTTCTAACTGGGCACAGTGTTGGTATCTGGAATCAAACTCCCTGATGCTCTTCCTGTCTCAATAAGAATGGGGCATTTCTGCCATCTCAAATCTCTGACTTGGCTCAGTTTGACTCTCTCTATTGGTATTATTCCCTGTTCCCACTGAGCTGTATGGGTGCCTGGCCCCAAAGGAACTGAAACACTCTCACACAAATAGCCTTTGTTGACCTGCAGCTGGGACCTTCTTTTATGCACTGTTAATTTAAAGTGCCGCAGTTTTAATGCCATATAAAAATTTGCTGCTGAGATGAATGGTTGGTCTGTTAAAAGGAATTAGAGTGAATATTAGTATTATTTCAGGTTCTTGTCACAGTCATAGAAAAGTACAACACAGAAACAGACCCTTTGGCCCATCTAGTTTGTGCTGAACTATTTAAATGTTTTATTCCCATATCCCTACCATCCAGGTACCTACACAAACCTCTTAAATGGTGAAACTGAGCTCACATTCACCACTTCTGCTGGCTGCTCATTCCACACCTGGATGACCATCTGTGTGAAAAAGTTTCCCCTCATGTTCCCCTTAACGTTTCACCTTTCACCCTTAACCCATGGCCTCTGGTTGTAGTCCCACACCATCTCAGTGGTTAAAGCCAGCTTGCATTTACCCTATCTATAACCCTCATAATTTTGGTACAATTCCATCAAATCTTCCCTTAATCTTTTACATTCCAAGGAATAAAGTCCTGACCTGTTCAATCTTTCCTTATAACCAAGTCCTCCAGACGTAGCAATATCCTTCTGAATTTTCTCTGAACTCTTTCAACCTCTTTTACTTCTTTCCTCTAGGTAGGTGACCAAAACTGCACACAATAGTCCCAAGTTAGGCATCACCAATTTCTCATACAGAGTCAACATAGCATCCATCTCCTGTACTCAGTACATTGGCTTATGAAGGCCAATGTGCCAAAATCCTTCTTTCTCCAGCAACTTTTGCGTCACCACAGTACACACAGGTAACACCAGTTTCTGTATTGTACATAAATATTTCCCCTGAACCCTCCCCCAGGTGACTGACGGTGGTGAACTCAGTGATGGCAATGCCAATGAATATGAAGGGAAGGGCAGTAGTCTGTCTCATTGGAGTCTGGCACATTTGCGATGTGAAAGCTACTTGTTGCCCAGGACAAGGTGTTGGATATCATTATGGATCCAGAGAGAGTGGGACAAAACATGTTCTCACGGGTAGAAAAGTCCAGAACAAGAGGAGGTGGAACAAGCAACAGACACAAAATGCTGGAGGAACTCAGCAGGCCAGGCAGCATCTATGGAAAAGAGTACTAATGCTGAGTTCCTCCAGCAATTTGTGTGTGTTGCTCGGATTTCCAGCATCTGCAGATTTTCTCTTGTTTGTGACTGGAGGCAGAACAAAGGTGATTTTCTCAACAGCTGATGTAAAAGATTTTGTTCCCTTTCTCCGAGTTCCCGATCCTTGCATTTAGACAGCTGGAGCTCAGCTCTGTCTGAGAGACCCATCGGTTCCCATTCCCTCATCAGCCGGAAGCCCCCTGGGGCCCTTATAGTGATCGAGAGAGAAAGGGAAGAATCGGTGTTGGAAAAAGTCCGACCAGAGAATCGTTCTTACCTGCAATCGGATGCACACGAGGCCGGTTGTGTACTGTGCGCATGCGTGATATTCGGGAACATCGGCAACCCTGACGCCAGCGCATTCAATCGGTGAGTCAGCGACTGCGAAATTTAAACGCTGGGCTTTCTGGGTAATCACGATGCCATTAAAAGTGTCTGCAAGCACCGGTTCCATGCCCATGGATCAGTGTTTGTATGTACAAAAAACTCAGCACCTGTTTTAATGCAGACAGCAGCTCCCATAAACAATATACTGAATATCAACAGGCATTCCCTGTGTTTCATGCCAAAGTAAAACCCTCTTACAATGCAGATATAAAAAACAAGAGATTCTGCAGTTGCTTGACATGTGCACACACAAACACACACACGCAAAATGCTGGAGCAACATCCTGGACCGAAGTGACTGTAATGTGCTGTAGATTCCTGTGATTCTATGTAATTCAGCGGCAGTCTCTTCTCCCAGGGAGTGGTGACTTGTTCCAACCTGTCATCACAGGGAGAGTGAGAGCTGAACGGCAGGGATAGATTTTAAAATACCTGTGCACCAACAGTTTCGCACTGGGATCCGGCCGTTCATCTGCTCCGTGTGTGCGAAATGACTCATTCACTTAATCCACTTTATGATGCTCCGGTGAGTTTACAATAAAATAGAGGCCACATTTCTGTCCGGAGTGAGCAAAAAGGTTTACTCAATCATCCCAGCTGGTGCAACGCCAGCAACTTCACATCAGGGAGGAACTTCAAATCAGCTCTATGTTAAATATTTAACCATCAAGGTAACCGAGGGACTGTTAGAAACATAGAAAATAGGTGCAGGAGTAGCCATTCGGCCCTTTGAGCCTGCACCGCCATTCAGTATGATCATGGCTGATCATCCAACTCAGGACCCTGAACCTGCCTTCTCTCCATACCCCCTGATCCCTTTAGCCACCAGGGCCATATCAATCCCCCTCTCCATTATATAATCAGTTCAACATGACTTGCCTTTCATAAGTCTATTTTTTCTGTTATTGTCACACTTTGTTGAAGTGTTAGTTCTGAGACTGATTATCATTTGCAAGGCTTTCCTACACTGAGGTTAATCTGCCTGATCTAGGATCGCTAGATTTATCCTTGCATCTCTTTTGAGCAAAAATACTGTATATCCTATTCTCTAGTCCTCAGATGCACCCCAAAGCTGTAGATGTTGGAAGATTCTGACCACAACTTCACAGTTTCCGCACATACAATCTATCTGTACCAGATGATACATCCACATTCAGTTCAGCTGGCATTTATGGCAAATCCTCTTTTTCAACATCTCCCCAGAACAGAGCCTCATCTTCCTTTTCTGTTACTGTCAAAATCTGCAGTTCTTGCGGCTGCTCATCGCACCCAGGACCGAACCCTAGTCACTGAGCATTGGAGGAGTCAGTTCTGCTGATGTTAGCCCTAAACTAGAGTGGTGTTTAATATTATGGATCTGTGAAAGACAAATTAGTTCTGTATCAAATCCCGTGTCTCAGGTACTTACTGTCTCTACCACACTCACGATGTACAGTAGAGAGGCCACTCGGCCCATTTAGTTCCTGCCCATGTTTCTGTTCCATATCAGTATATCACAATCTATCCCTGCCATTTCCCTCTCACTCTCCCTGTGATGACAGGTTACAACATGTCACCACTCCGTGGGATAGGAGATTTCCCTTGAATGTCATAGAATCATAGAAATCTACAGCACATTACAGACCCTTCGGCCCACAATGTTGTGCCGACCATGTAACCTACTCTAGAAACTGCTTAGAGTTACCCAGCCGTATAGCCCTCTATTTTCATAAGCTCCATGTACCTTTCTAAGATTCTCTTACAAGACTTCATTGTATCCACCTCCACCACCGTCGCTGGCAGTGCATTCCACACAAACACCACTCTTTGTTTAAAAAAACTTAGCTCTGACATCTCCTCTGTACCTATTTCCAAGCAGCTTAAACCTATGCCCCCTCGTGTTATCCGTTTCAACCCTGGGAAAAAGCCTTTGGCTATTCACACGACCAATGCCTCTCATCATCTTATTCACCTGCAAGAAATTTTCTGCATGCTTTTCTCCAGGCTGAATAAGACGATGAGCTCACTGTGGTTTTAACGTTCTTCAGGGCTCTGGACTAAGGTGCTGAAGCTCCTTCTTCCCTGCTCTTTTCAACGTTTTGGGTCATTTTCACTAATTTCAAAGGACTGTGTCTCAGACAGCTGGGTTGTTGCAATGTGCCTCTAAAGTCTGACAGTAGACGAGCGAGTGAATCATTGATGGAGCAGAGTCAGAAAACAAAGAGTTGTCAGCCTGATTCAGGGCTTTGGGGCTCCAGAAAGAGATGGGACTTAGAGTTTACAAGGAGGAGGAGGAAGAGAAATCAGGCCGGCAGGCTATAGCTACAAATGAAAGATCAGAAACATTTTGAAACAGTTTGATTGGAAGAAAAAGGTGGTTAATTTCTGTAAATTAGTGGTGGAAATCAACAGATCAGGCAGCAAATGTGGAGTGGAATAAATAGACAACGTTTAGGACGAGCCCTTTCAGCATACCTAGACTGTGTACTCCTCTGCTTAGTTGCTGCCTGAACTGCAGAGTTCCTCTAGCATTTTGTGTGTGTGTGTGTGTGTCTCTGTACTGTATTTCCAGCAACTGCAGAATCTCTTGAGTTTTATATCTACATTTGTACGAGGATTGTACTTTGGCATTAGATACACGGTGATATTGAGTATATTTTTTTACGGGAGCCGCTTTCTGCATTAAAACAGCTGCTGAATTTTCTATATGCACAAAAAAAAACTGAGCTATGGACGTGGAACTGGTGTATGCAGAAACTTTTAATGGCACCATGATTAGCCATAAAGCCGTGCGATAGAAATTTCGCCCATGCCGAAGCACCGATCAAATGCGCAGGCGTCGGCGTTGCGACGTTGCCGAATATCACGCATGCGCGCAGTATACGGAAGGCCTCAAAAGACCGACAGCAGGTAAGAGCGCGTCCCCGGGGATGAGGGAGAAGGTGAGGGGAGACATGGAAAGGGGAGAGCGGAGTGGGAGGGACAATTGCTGTGACTCCGGGCTCCGTGACCCGCAATCCCGGGACAGTCCTGCTCTCTTCCCTCTCTCTCAGCCCCACCATCCGTACACGGGCCCCGGGGAGCTTCCGGCTGATGAGGGAATGGGAACCGATGGGTCTCTCAGACAGAGCTGAGCTCCAGCTGTCTAAATGCAAGGATCGGGAACTCGGAGAAAGGGAACAAAATCTTTTACATCAGCTGTTGTGAAAATCACCTTTGTTCTGCCTCCAGTCACAAACAAGAGAAAATCTGCAGAGAGGGCACAGTTTTAAGGCGCTTGGAAGTAGGTACGAAGGAGATGTCGGGGTGTTGTGTTCTTTATACGTACCGTGGGTTACTAATAACAAACCATATTCTGCAGAATTGAACTTTTATTTAACAGCAGAAAAAAACAAGTTTTACACTGCCATGCTTCTTGATAATTCTTCATTTCTGCACATGCTGGGAACTCTGTCCAGTCAGGTCCTGACACGTGATATCACCACAAGGGGTGAGTTTTTTTTACACAGAGTGGTGAGTGCGTGGAATAGGCTGCCGGCGACTGTGATGAAGCCGGATACAATAGGGTCTTTTAAGAGGCTCATGGATAGGTACATGGTGCGTAGAAAAATAGAGGGCTATGGGGAACTCTAGGTAATTTTTAAAGTAAGTAATGTCTGGCACAGCATTGTGGGCCGAAGGGCCTGTATTGTATTTGTTGTATAAATGGGGAAGTCACTTACCCATGACCTCTGGTTGTCGTCCCGCCCAACATCAGTGGAAAAAGCTGCTTGCATTTACCCAATCTATACCCTCATACCTTTTTAAACTTCCAACAAATCATCAAAGCAATGTATAATATCCTTGTTTATGCTTAGAGCCTTTTTTAGATGTATAAAATGATGAGGGGCATTGATCGTGTGGATAGCCAGAGGTTTTTCCCCAGGGCTGAAATGGCTAACACGAGGGGCATAGTTTTAAGGTGCTTGGAAATAGGTACCGAGGGGATGTCAGGGGTAAGTTTTTTTTACACAGAGAGTGATGGGTGTGTGGAATGCACTGCCAGCAGTGGTGGTCGAGGCAGATACAATAGGGTCTTTTAACAGCCTCTTAGGTAGGTACATGGAGCTTAGAAAAATAGAGGTCTATGTGTTAGGGAAATTCTAGGCAGTTTCTAGAGTAAGTTTCATGGTTGGCACAACATTATGGGCTGAATGGCCTGGAATATGCTGTAGATTTCTATGTTCTATGTTGAACAGCAAAATTACTTTGGCTACCCTACAATGCTCTGATAACTCTCCCATTACTAAGGATGATTTAATTATCTCTGCTAGGGCCCCAACTATTTCTGCACTTGCCTCCCGTAGGGTCCGAGGGAGCACCTTGTCATGCCCCGGAGATTTATCCACCCTAATCTGCCTCAGGATAGCAAACATCTCCTCTTCTTTAATCTGTATAGGGTCCACAATTTTAATGCTGCTTTTCCACACTCTCATTGACACTCTGTCCATCTCCTGAGTAAATGAGATAAAAAAAAATTAAGATCTCACCCATCTGCTTTCGTTCCACACATGGATTGCCATTCCGGTCTTCCAGAGGACCAACTTTATGCCTTGCAATCCGTTTGTTCTTAATCTATTTCTAGAATCCACGACAATTATCCTTTATCTTTTTTACGAGGGCAATCTCATGCTTTCTTTTAGCCATCCTGATTTATTTATGTTTTCTCTTGAATTTCTTATACTCCATAAGAACCTACCTGCCTATCTCTGTTATGCAACTCCATTTTGTGCTTCACCAGGTTCTCAATATCTCTTGAAAACCAAGAGATACAGTTTCTATCTTTATCTTTTATTCTGACAAGCACATACCCACTTTGTGCTTGCAAAATTTTGCTTTGAAGGCCTCAATTTACCAAGCACACCTTTGCCACAAAGCAGCCTGTCCCAGGCCACAGTTGCCAGATCCTAGTGTCATAATTCCAGGTGTTGATCCGTGCTCTGAACACATCCGCCTTTCCTACGCTGCTCCCTGTATTGAAATATACAGGATTGAGCATATCCACTGCACCATGCTTAACTTTTTCATTCCTGTCTTTGTCTGAGGACTGAACAACAACTGTCTCCACAACGTCTCCAGTATCTGTTCTGTTATTCAGGCTCCCATTCCCCCTGCAACTTTAGTTTAACCTTCCCCCACCCCCACCTCCCACCATGCAGCTCTATCAGCCCTTTGTGCTTCATCTCCCAGATCAATAAAAAGGAGGTGCATACCAGGTACAGGCAGATAGGAACAAATGGGGTACGTATGAAGTACAGGAAATTCAAGTGAAAACTTATGAAAGACAAAGAAGGCATGAGGTTGCCCCAACAGACATGGTGAAGGAGAATCCTCATGGATTTTGCAGATATGTTAAGAGCAAAAAGGATTGCAAGGGGGGAAAAAAAAATAATCCTATGCAAGATCAGAACAGTAGTTCTGATCTGAGACAAAATAGATGTGGGAGATTTTTTTTTGCATCCGTATTTACACAGGAGATGGTCACAGAGTCTATAGAAGTGAGGCAAAGCAGCATCAACTTCATGGACCCTGTACAGATTACAGAGGTGGAGGTGTTTGCTGTCTTAAGGCAAATTAGCGTGGATAAATACCCAGGGCCTGACAAGTTGTTCCCTGGGACTCTGCGGCAGACAAGTGCAGAAATTGTCGGGGCACAAGGACAGATATTTAAATGATCTTTAGAGACAGGTGAGGTACTGGAGGATTGGAGGACAGCCAATGTTGTTCCGCTGTTCAAGAAAGGCTCTAAAAATAAACTAAGAAATTGTACATTGGTGAGCTTGACATCAGTAGTGGGAAAGTTATTGGAACGTGTGTGCAGGAACTGGAGATATGCTGTAAGTATTTGGATAGGTGTGGACTGATTAAGGATAGACATCAGGGCTTTGAGCATGGTAGGTCATGTCTAACCAATCTTGTAGAGTCTCTCGAGGAAGTTATCAGGCAAGGCAGTGGATGTTATCCACATGGACTTGAGCAAGGCACTGGACAAAGTCTCATATGGGAGGTTGGTCAAGAAGGTTCAGTCACTCAGCATTCAAGATGAGACAGTAAATTGGATGAGACACTGTCTTTGGGAGAAGCCAGTGTGTGGTAGCAGATGGTTGCCTCTCTGACCGGAGGCCTGTGACTAGTGGTGTGCCACAGGGATCAGTGCTGGATCTGTTATTGTTTGTCATCTATATCAGTTATCTGGATGATCAGCAAATTTGCGGATGACACCAAGGTTGGTGGTGTAGTGAACAGTGAGGAAGACTATCATGGCTGCTGTTGCGATCTGGACCAACTGGGAAAATGGTTTGAGAAATGGAAAATGGAATTTAATGCAGACAAGTGTGAGGTGTTGCACTTTGGTATGACGTACCAAGGGAGGTCTTTCACAGTGACTGGTCGGGCACTGAGGAGTGTTGTAGAAGAAAGGGATCTGGGAATACAAGTCTTTAATTCACTGATGTTGGGGGAGTCCAGAACCAGAGGCCACAATTTGAGAATAAGGGGTAGGTCATTTAGCATGGAGTTGAGGAAAAACTTTTTCAGCCAGAGAGTTGTGGATCTGTGGAATGCAGTGGAGGCCAATTCTCTGAATGCTTTCAAGAAAGAGAGAGATCTCTTAATGATAGCAGAGTCAAGGGATATGGGGAGAAGGCAGGAACGGGGTACTGATTGTGGATGATCAGCCATGATCACAGTGAATGGCAGTACCGGCTTGAAGGGCCAAATGGCCTACTCCTGCACCTATTGTCTATTGAAAATGGTGTCGTGGATGTGACGGAAAGAAAGACTTTGGCCCATTGGCCTTCATGAACCAAAGTACTGACAACAATAGATAGACGTTATGTTGACTTGTGGAAGACATTGGTGAGGCCTAATTTGGAGTATTGTGTACAGTTTTGGTCACCTACCTACATGAAGGTTGTAAAAGAGGTTGAAAGAGTTCAGAGAAAATTCACAAGGATGTTGCCAGGTCTGGAGGACTTGGGTTATTAGGAAAGATTGAACAGGTCAGGACTTTATTCCTTGGAACAAAAAAGATTGAGGGGAGATTTGATGGAGGTATACCACTATTATGAGGGGTATAGATAGGGTAAATGCAAGCTGGCTTTTACCACTGAGATGGGGTGGGACGACAACCAGAGACCATGGGTTATGGGTAAAAGGTGAAACGTTAAGGGGAACATGAGGGGAAACTTCTTCACACAGACGGTCATCCGGGTGTGGAATGAGCAGCCAGCACAAGTGGTGCATGCAGGCTCAATTTCAACATTTAAGAGGTTTGTATAGGTACCTGGATGGTAGGGGTATGGGAGTGGGCAGATTAAATAGTTCAGCACAAATCAGATGGTCCAAAGGGCCTGTTTCTGTGTTGTAATTTTCTGTGACTGTGACAAGAACCTGGAATAATACAAAAATTCACTCTAAGTTCTTTTAACAGCTGTGCAGACCAACCATTCATCTCAGCAGGAATTTTTTACATAGCGTTAAAACTGTGGCACTTTTAAGTTAATAATACATAAAAGAAAATCCCAGATGCATGACAAGAAAGACAACTTGCCTGATACTCTTTCAGTTACTGTGGGGCCAGGCATCCATGCTGCTCACCAATGGAGAGAGTCAAACTGCGCCAAGGAGCAAATTGGAGACGGCAGAAATGCCCCATTCTGATAGAGACAGGAAGAGCATCAAGGAATTGATGGTCATTCCAGATACCAGCACTGTGCCCAGTTAGAAGCTGATTTCTCTCTCCAACTTGGGTTGAACCTCACTGTAACAGTGTGATGCCAGATCAAACCTTGAAAACTCAAGTAATCTCATCTGAAATGTTGTCCTAACCCAGTGATGGATTTTGTAAATCTTTTTACAGGTTAAAAACGAGATGGAATTTAGCTCCTAGGATCTCAAACACAGTTTTGCTGTCTCTGTCCAGATGTTTGAGAAGTGGAGCAAGGGATTCAATCGACCACCCTTCCAGCTCAGACTGTGGGGAGGGATTCACTTGGTCATCTGACTGACTGGCACGCCCGTCATTTTACACAGGGGAAAGGCCGTTCACCTGCTCAGATAGTGGGAGTGGATTCAGTCGGTTATCTCAATTGAAGGTACATCAGCAAGTTCACACTGGACAAGGCCATTCATCTGATCTGTGTGTGAGAAGGGATTCAGTCGGTCATCCCACCTGTGGACAAACCAGGCAATTCACACTGGGCAGAGGCTGGTCATCTGCTGAATTTGTGGGGAAGGATTCACTCGGTCATCTGACCTAATGGCTCACCAGCGGGTTCACACTGGGGAGAAGCCGTTCACCTGCTCAGTCTGTGGGAAGAGTTTCACTAATTCATCCACCCTACAGGGACATCAGCGAGTTCACACTGGGGAGAAGCCATTCACCTGCTCAGTCTGTGGGAAGAGATTCACTCAGTCATCCAACCTACAGAGTCATCAGCGAGTTCACACTGGGGAGAAGCCGTTCACCTGCTCAGAATGTGGGAAGGGATTTACTCAGTCATCCAACCTTCAGAGTCATCAGCGAGTTCACACTGGGGAGAAGCCGTTTACCTGCTCAGAATGTGGGAAGGGATTCACTAAGTTATGCAGCCTACAGATTCATCAGCGAGTTCACACTGGGGAGAAGCCGTTCACCTGCTCAGTCTGTGGGAAGGGATTCACTAATTCATCTTCCCTACAGAGTCATGAGCGAGTTCACACTGGGGAGAAGCCATTCACCTGCTCAGAATGTGGGAAGAGATTCACTCAGTCATCCCACCTACAGAGTCATCAGCGAGTTCACACTGGGGAGAAGCCATTCACCTGCTTAGAATGTGGGAAAGGATTCACTCAGTCATCCAGACTGCTGGTACACCAGTCAGTTCACAGTGGGGAGTGGCCGTTCACCTGCTCAGACTGTGGGAAGGGATTCACTTGCTCATCTAAGCTAATGGCTCACCAGCGAGTTCACACTGGAGAGATGCTGTTCACCTGCTCAGTCTCTGAGAAGAGATTCACTGAGTCATCCAACCTAGTGGCACACCAGCAAGGTCACACTGGGGAGAAGCCGTTCACCTGCTCAGTCTGTGGGAAGAGATTCACTCAGTCGTCCCCCCTGCAGAGCCATGAGCGAGTTCACACTGGGGAGAGGCCGTTCACCTGCTCAATCTGTGGGAAGAGATTCACTCACCCATCCACCCTACAGAATCATCAGCGAGTTCACACTGGGGAGAAGCCATTCACCTGCATAGTCTGTGGAAAAAGATTCACCCAATCATCCACCCTACAGAAACATCAGCGAGTTCACACCGGGGAGAAGCCGTTTACCTGCTCAGTCTGTGGGAAAAGATTCACTCAGTCATCTAACCTACAGAGTCATCAGCGAGTTCACACCGGGGAGAAGCCGTTCACCAGCTCGGAATGTGGGAAAGGATTCGCTCAGTCATCCCACCTACTGGCACACCAGTCAGTTCACAATGGGGAGTGGCCATTGTTATGAATCCCCAGATTTCGTTTGCTGTGGACTGTCATTTTGAGAGAGAGAGGGAGATTAAGAGTGGAAATCAGTCTAACTTGCATCTTGTTTGCATCGCTCACAGCTTGTTTAGTTTTAACCAAGAACACAGATACTCAGTCAGACGGAGATGAAGGAGGAAAAATGGAAGGTTCAAAACAAGGGAACTAGTGGCCAAGGGTCACCGTTTCGAACTTTCCTCTGCCCACAAAGGTGGGTTAATTATCAATTCAGCGAACATTCGATGTGTGGTTGTCACCTCATTTGATCCATAGGAGTGGATCGGATTTGGGGTATCCTGTGAAGACCACTTATGTGTTAACCCTTGCCTGGGTGTGGTGTGGAAATTCACTTGAAGGCGATATCCCTTGTGACAAGTCACTTTTGGTGATAATTTGTATGTGGATTTGGAACAACGACGGATGAAATCTACAGCGACTGTTCTCTCGTTTTACCACCATGGATGCTGTGGAATTCAACGTTATTGCCTTCTCTCGACATTTACCCTGGATTACAAATATCTCTCTCTCCTCAACTATTCTGTGGTTGAACTGAACTTTCATAGTTCACCATCTCAAGACTCCAAGCCTGGTTTCCCCTGAGCTCAAAAGTTTGGAAGTTATATTTACCCACATATATACACATAACACTGTTAACTTTTGTTTATCTTGCTTAAGTTACTATATTGTTAGTAGGTACTAATAAAGATAGTGGACTTAACATCAAAAACAGACTCTAGGTGTAGTCTATTGCTGCTGACTCATTTCTAAAGTGTTATGGGGACAAAATTGGGTCCTGCATCCGATATAGGAAAAGATTTGGAGGCGTATTGATCAGTTATCGGTTTCATTGGAGAAATCCCTTTTGATTTATTTGTGTATGGAAAATCAGCAGCAATGGATGTTGATAGATGTCTGGAAGCACCAACCTCTAAGGCACTGAAGGACACCAGAAGGATTGAGTTGTTGAGTATTGCTAAATGGTTAAAACTTGCTAAGGTGAAATTGACAATGAGGAGGTCACAGATGCAGAGGATAATAGCTGAACATTATGTATCTGAGGGTGTGTTTAAAGTGGAGGATTTGGAGGTGTTTCCTGAAAGTAAACCTAGTAAGCTTGGCCTCCTGTACAAGTTAGAAAAATTCAAGATGGAGGCTGTGGAAAGGCAGAGGCAGGTTGAGGCTAGAGAGGCAGGAAAACAGAGAGAAGAGGCAGAAAAACAGGGAGGAAGCAGAAAGACAGTGGCTGTTCAAGCTGGAAAAGATAGAGAGATTGCAGCAAAGGGGTCTAGCGTTAGACTCTGGTGATAAGTTTGAGGCCAGTCGGGAAGTTAAATTGGTACCTCCATTTGACGAGGCAGAGGTTGATAAATACTTTCAGCATTTTGAGAAGGTTGCTCAGGGTTCAAAATGGCCAAAAGAGGGTTGGCCTATTCTCTTACAAAGTGTAATTAAGGGGAAGGCTCAGCAAGCCTATTCTGCTTTGACAATTGATGAAGCAGCTGATTATGAGATGGTCAAACAGGCTGTGCTCAAAGCTTACGAGTTGGTCCCAGAAGCATACAGGCAAAAGTTTAGAAGTTTGAGGAAATCTGTGAACCGGACTTATATGGAATTTGCTTATGAGAAGTTTGTGTGTTTTGACCGCTGGTGCACATATAAAAATGTAAATGATGATTTTAACAGCTTGAAAGAGTTGGTTTTAATTGAAGAATTCAAAATGTGCGTCCCTGATGACATAAAGATGTAATTAAATGAAAAGGATGCTGCCACTTTGCAGGAGTCTGCTGGATTAGCAGATAAGTTTGCTTTAACTCATAAGGTTAAGTTCACCCAGAATAAGAGCTTCCAAAAGAGTAGCAGGGATAACCAGGGTAAACCAGAAATTAAAGCTGGGACTAGTGACGAGACTAAGGATGAAGGGAAGCAGTTGAAGGAGAAATATTCCGGTCTCTCTTGTTACTATTGTGAGAAAGCTGGTCATATGGTGGCTAATTGTTCTGTCCTGAAGAAGAAAAAGGAAAAGGAGGCAGTCCCACATGCCTGTGATCAGTATGTTGAAGCACCTATAAACCCACAGGGTTCTGAACATTCTGTTGAGGCTCAGTTAAGGACTGAGAGGTCTGACTGAGTTAAGAAGGGATTCGATCATTTTATGTCAAATGGGTTTGTATTAGTAATGGAAGGGTCAACCCCGCTACCAGTGAAAATTCTTCGAGATACTGGGGCTTCTCAGTCACTTATATTAGTTCGGTGATGAGACTGACACTGGTGAGGTAAATCTTATTAAAGGCATTGGGGGCAGCATTGTTTCTGTTCCATTCCACAAGGTAACTTTACAGTCAGGGTTGGTTTCGGGACCTGTTAGGATTGGATTATGCTCCAGTTGACCAGTGGAAGATGTTACTTTGCTGTTAGGGAATGACCTGGCAGATGGTAAAGTTGTTCCTGCAGTGCAGTTGACAACTAAGCCAACCACTGACGACCCACAGATGGATTTTAACATTTATCGCAATAACTCGAAGTATGGCTAAAAAGTCTGCCAATGCAGACAGTTCTGTGCAGCATGATTCTGATACCCATGATAGCCAAAATCGGGATTCGGGTTATGATGACTTGTCAGGGACCTTTCAGCCTTCATTGTTTCAACAGGATTCAGGTAGTAAGTCTGATGAGAAAGATTTATCCCTGTCTAGGAAGGAGTTTATAGCAGAACAGAACTGAGACCCTGAGATTGAAGCTTTATAAGAAACATCTTTCTCAGATGATGAGATTAAGAAAATGACAGTAGGGTATTATCTCAAGGATGGAGTGTTAATGAGGAAGTGGAGGCCACCTGCTATACCTGCGAGTGAGGAATGGGCAATTGTTCCTAAAGTTTATAGGACTGAAATTTTAACTTCGGCCCACAGTATGCCCGTAGGTGGCCATTTTGGCATGAATAAAACTCTAAACAGGATTATAAAGGAATTTTACTGGCCGAATTTGAGGAAAGATATTGTGACCTTTTGCAGAACCTGTCACAGTTGTCAAGTTGTGGGTAAACCTAATCAGGTCACCCTAGTGGCCCCACTCCGGCCTATACCTGCATTCGGTGAACCCTTTTTCAAATTTTATTAAAGATAAATATTAAAGCAATATTGAAGCTAAAACTGTGGCAAAGGCTCCTAACAAGTTTTTTAACTTTATTTGGTTTGCCTAAAGAAATCCAGTCTGACCAAGGAAGTAATTTTACATCTGGATTATTCCAGCAGGTAGCTTATGAACTGGGAGCTAAACAAATTACATCGTCTACGTACCATCCGGAATCACAAGAGGCTTTAGAAAGATTTCATTCTACCCTCAAAACAATGATTAAGACGTACTGTGTTGAAAATGGACAAGACTGGGATGAAGGAATACAACAGGAATTCTGCAGATGCTGGAAATTCAAGTAACACACATCAAAGTTGCTGGTGAACGCAGCAGGCCAGGCAGCATCTGAAGGAATACATTTGCTTTTGTTCACCGTAAAGGCTGATTTATACTTGTGCGTTCGGGATACGCCATATCCTACACCGTAGGCCCGATTTAATTTTTGCGTAGCCCTACGCCATAGCGAGCATGCGTAGTTGTGTCTGCATCGCTCTGCACTTCACCAGCAAAATGCAAGTTGGCGGTGGGGTTTCTCTGACACTGTTGAGCTTCTTCGTGAGAGACATGGACAAGGAAATGCATTTCAAATATTTTCAGATGTTGGCAGGTAGATTGGACGATTTGGTTCATTGTCTCCAAGCATTTATTTCGCATCAGTGTACAGACATGGCGGAGAAAAGCAACCAGAAATGTGTAGGAGGAAATGCGATGCTACCAAGCGGACCAATCACAGTGGTTGCGGTCTGCGTCACCGCGACGCGTGAGTTACTTTTTTGAGGAGATGCCTGTCACCCTACGGCGTAGGGTACAGCGAGGGTACGGCGTACACTTGATGCATTAGTATAAATCAGGCTTAAAAGAGTCGGTACAGGAGTCACTGGGCTTTTGTCCATTTGAACTTGTATTTGGTCATAGAGTGAGGGGACCTTTGACCTTGTTAAAGGAACAGTGGATTGATGGGGAGGTATATGTTAACTTGTTAGACTATGTTTTGAATTTCAAAAATAAACTACACCAAGCCTGTAGTCTAGCCAGACGAATCTTAAAGATTTCTCAAAACAAAATGAAGTGTTGGTTTGATAAGCGGACTAAAACAAAAGAAAATACTAGGTGGGGGATAATGTGCTTGCCTTATCTCCAATGTTGATGGATCCACTTCAAGCGAAATTCAATGGACCGTATGAAATAGTCTCACAAATTAATGATGTGAATTATGTTATTAAAACACACGACCGACGTAAGCTAACACAGGTGGTACACATCAATATGATAAAGCCTTATTCTGACAAGCAGGCGCCATCGGTGAATGTTGTCAAACATATCAATCTGGCAACCCTAAAACAATTGACTCATCTGAAACTTTTCATAAGCCAAACATGGTCCCAGTTAGGCTAATGAACACTGTTGTTCTCGAAAACATTGACAACAAGTTGGCTCATCTGCAGCCAAAGCAACAACAACAGCTGAAGGAATTAATTCTGAAGTTTAAAGATTTATTTCCCGATGTTCCCAAGCAAACCACGGTCGCAGTACATGACATAGACATTGGTCAAGCCAAACCGATTAAACAACACCCATATTGCATGAATGTAGAAAAGTGTAAATTGGCTGAGCAAGAAATTGAATATATGCTGAAAATGGTATTATTAGGCCTTCAACATCAGATTGGAGCTCATCCTGCGTTATTGTGCCCAAAGCTGATGGTAGTGTTAGATTTTGCACTGATTATAGGAAGGTAAATGCAGTAACAAAAACAGATGCCTATCCTATCCCTAGGGTGGATGATTGTATCAATAAGATTGGAAAAGGTAATTTCTTACAAAGATTGATCTGTTGAAAGGGTATTGGTGTGTTCCATTGACGGACTGAGGTAGAGAAATTTCTGCATTTGTGACACCTTCTGGGTTGTATAAATACAATGTTTCGCCATTTGAAATGAAATATGCTCCAGGAACATTCCAGAGAATGACTGCTCCTGTAATTCAAGAGTTAGGACACACAGATGCCGATATTGATGACTTAGTCACAGGGAGTAACACTTGGGAAGAGCATATCTCTGTAGTAGAAGAGCTGTTTGACAGGCTTTCCAGGGCCAACCTTACAGCTGACTCAGCTAAGAGTGAATTTGGCCATGCCACTGTGATCTGTCTTGGCTGTGTTGTAGGTCAAGGCAAGTTGGCTCCTGTGCAGGCAAAATCCAGGCCATTTCTGAAGTTCCTGTTCCGACTGTGTGACGAAGGCCCATCACTGATTACAGACGTCTCATGGCACACTCGGTAAAACACCCAAAGGGTCATCCACACACATTATTCCCCTCTGTTATTGTGGTGAGTGCACGCGTCACAATAAATCAACAGTCACAATTTTACACTCATCCCCAGCAGTAACAGGTATGAAAAAAAGAAACACACTATGTCACAGTTTTATTATCTCAGGTCAATTTATTCATATTCATCTTTCCAGTAAGTGTTTTGACGAAGTGTCATGATAATCTGACGTCTCTCTCCTCCACAGTCACTGGGTCTGAAACAGAGCTGCTGCATAGAGCTGTCTTATATAGAGGCAGCAGCAACCTGCACAGGTGTGCCGATGGTGGAGGATACCATCTTTACCTGGGACAAGGGTTATGTTACCTAATTACTCATCTTGTGGTAAAGTTTTGGGGTTTATTTAAGTTATTTAACTGGGAAATGGTGAATCCTATGATGAAGTCTATGTGTTTATTGTGAGAACTGGTGGTAGAGTTTCAGATTGTGTGAAATGGAAGATAATTGAGTTAATTAGCTTTTGGTTAGTCTAGGGGGATTGGCTTAGCAGTTATAAGCCTTGGGTCGTTTTTTTTTCTGTTTATCTGAGGGTGGCTGTTAATCAGACAGGTGACAATTGCAAGCTGTATATATTTTGTTTTTCCACTATTTTTGTAAATAAAAGCACCTCAATCTACTTTTGCGACTCAAGCCATCTTGTTATTTTTCTTAGACAGATGACCCACAGATTTTGTGACAGACTGGTAAGAAGGCTCTTGGAAGGTTTCTGGGAATGGTTGGATATTATCGTAAGTTCTGGAAGAACTTTGCTGATATTGCTCTTCCTCTGACTATTCTCCTGAAGAAGAGTGAAAAGTTTGTTTGGACCGAGCCTTGTCAGGAAGCATTTGATCAATTGAAAGTTATTATTTGTGATTAGGCCAATCAATGGAGTGTCATCAGCAAATTTAATTAACAGATTGGAGCTGTGGGTGGCGACACAAGTCATGGGTGCACAGAGAGTAAAGGAGGGGGCCAAGGAGACAACCCTGTGGGGCGTGTGTGGTCAGAGAGACAGAGGTGAGGGAGCCCGCTCTTACCACCTGCCGGCCATCTGACAGGAAGTCCAGGATCCAGCTGCACAAGGCAGGGTGAAGGCCGAGGTCTCTGAGCTTCTTGTCAATATTTCACACCTTTGTATGGCTAAAGCTCTGCCCATGACTGCAAGGAACTGCAGAGAACTTTGGTCTCATCTGGAAACATCGTAGAAACAAGCCTCCCCTCTGTGGACTCTTCCTGCACTTCCCCCTGCCTCGGGAAAGCAAGCCGTGTACTCAAAGATGCCCACAACTTTGGACATTATTGCTGCAAACCCAATCCCCCATCGGGGAAGAGATACAAAAGCCTTAAAGTGCTTCCCACCGGGCTCATGGACAGCTTCCTGCCTGCAGTTGTAAGCCAAATTAATGATCTCCAGTCCAATAAAATGGACTCGACCTCACAATGTAACTCGACGTGACCCTGCCCCATATGTCTATCTGCACTGCACTTTCTCTGCAGCCATAATGCTTTGTTACAGTTATTGTTTTGTCGTATATCAGCTCAATGTACCATAGTAATGTATCGATCTGTGTGGATGGTTGGTCGGGCAAGATTTTCACTGTAGCTCAGTACGTGATAAGAATAAACAAATTCCCCATTTTAATTGTGTGGAAATATTAGACAGGCTGAGCTTCTGCTTTGGAAGCACAGCGGGAAACTTAACTCAACTGAGGAACACAAATAAATAGAAAAGGCTTCAATCTCGCATTACGATCTGCGGTAACCGGGATCAGGTGACCGGTGGTGGGTCTCCCAGACCAATTATCAGAATCAGGTTTAATAGCACCGGCAGATATCATGTAATTTGTTGTCTCTGCGGCAGCAATAGAACCTATTTCATAACAATAGATTTTAACCATTGTGATTTAAAATAAGAATATACATATTAAATAGTTAAATTATATAAGTAGTACAACATAAACATTTTAAAAATGTAATACTGTAAACTATTTTAATTGTGTGGAACTATTTGACTGACTGGGTTGTTGCTTTGGAAATTCTGGAGTGAAGCTGAACTAAACTGTACACATTTATGAGAAGCTCAGATAAATAGAAAAGGCTAAATTCTCACATAAATGGGTCAGACATCCAGAAACATTGGCTGCACTTCAGTAGGTAAAAACAGTGGAATGAGGCCTAGTCCCAGGCCTCAGCCCAGTGGTTATGGACACAGGCCTGGGACGAGGTGAGAGTAAGCATTCGGCATGGACTAGAAGGGCCAAGATGGCCTGTTTCCGTGCTGTAATTGTTATGTGGTTATATGGAAACATGCTGAAAATATTGCAGAAAAATCATTGTCCACCCACAATGAGAGGATGTGACAGATCCGGATCTCACTGCCTTGTCTGAACGGGCAAAAGATGAAGCTACACGGACACGTAGAGCAGTGACCGGCAGATGCTGCTGATCTGCGGGAAAATGTGAACAGGAAATGGGATCACATGATGGGTGGAGGGTCTCCCACCTGAACCGATGACTCTGCTCCTCGCCCCTCACATGCTGCCTGACCCATCTGTTGCATTTCCCACATCATTCCATATTTACACCAGATACATATTTACTTTTTCCCTCCATATCTTCTCTGTCCCTTTCCCTCCACCCCAGGTCACAGAGTCACAGGCTCGATTCCCATCCTGGTCCAACACACAATTCAGACCCAAACCGGAAATGTGCAGTTTTCATTTAAATCTGTCCATGTTTATAAACACTTATTTCTATTCACATTCCTCCAGCCTCACTGGACAGGAACACTGAAACATCAAGTGAGAAACAGCAGGAGGTGGCCATTCAGCCCCTCTAACCATCAACAAGATGACAGCTGCTCTCCCATCTCAGTCACATGTTTCTGCCCGATCCTCATTTCCTCGATCCCTTCGGTCTCCACACATCTGCCGGCCTCTGTTTTATGTGAGGACGATCACTGAGTCTTCACCGGCCTCTGTGGTGGGGATTTACAGACATTCACCACCCTTGGAGAGGAGACATTTCCCCTCATCTCAGTCCCGGACAGACCAGCCCCTTTTTCAGAGACTGGGATCCCTGGTTCAGCCTGTAATGATATTGTGCATTTCAATGTGTTCACCTCTCAGTCCTCGATTCTCTAAATGAAAGGGTTATCACATTTGATCTTTCTTCATATGATGACTCACCACTCCAGGGATCAGTCTGGTGAATCTTCATTGCACTCTCTATAACAAATACTCTCTAACCTCTTTGTTAATCCTCTATGGAATTAATTTCCATCTTCTGCAGCCCCGTGTTGCCCCAACCACTCACCTCCCACCCCGTCACTATTTCCACCTTCCCACCTCCCCCTCACCTGGATCCACCTCTCACTCCCCAGCTCTTGCCCCATCCCCACCCCTCACCTCTTTTCTCGGACTATTTCCCGTCCACTCTCAGTCCAGAGGGAGGGTCTCGGCCCGAAATGTTGACGGTCCATTTCCCTCCACAGATGCTGCCCGACCCACTGAGTTCCTCCGGCAGTTTGTTCTTTGGTCTGTGTGACCCGTGTTAGTGTGGGGAGCGGGATTTTACACCATATTCCCGGTACAGTCTCAACAAAACACAAATAATTGTCACTTTGCCCGGACCATTGGCCCCGCTTGCAGGGCAACAGTCTGCCGGTGTTTGCCCCCCAATGTGGTGAATCGCCACCACCGTGGGCTCAGACATTTCCACAGATGAGCCCCTCCTGTCCCCACCGGGACAAACATCCTGTCCGCCCCCTCTCTCCCCGTCTTCATCCTCTCCCTCCCCGGGGAACCGGCATCAAACCGACGGGCCGAGCGGTCTCCTCCTACCTCTCAGCGACACATCAGACTCCGGCCGCAGGAGACGCTTCACAAACGCCCCAACTTCCCTCGGAGGGAAATGGAAATAAATCAGAAAGCGGACATTTACTTTGACGGTTGTCCCGCCGTGACGGAAAGTTCGGGAGACGGTGTCAGCGGGGGTAACGCCCTCTCGGCTAGTCGGCCTCCGCTATTGCTTGGAAGCTGTGATTGACATTGCTTCGCACCAATGGGAATAGCGCAGCGCTGACTCCTCTGTTGACAGCGGTGGGGGAGGGGCTAGTCACGTGATTAGGAGCCCAGCCGTTAAACCGACCAAGCTCGAGCTCACCAGCGCGCGGGGCACAAAAGGCCCCGGATGATCGGTTGAGGTGAGAAGGGGTCTCCGGGTTGGGGGTCTCACCGGGCGGCGTTTTCAACACCGACTTCGGGTAGTTGCTGTGACTCCGGACTCCGTGACCCGCAATCCCGGGACAGTCCTGCTCTCTTCCCTCTCTCTCAGCCCCACCATCCGTACACGGGCCCCGGGGAGCTTCCGGCTGATGAGGGAATGGGAACCGATGGGTCTCTCAGACAGAGCTGAGCTCCAGCTGTCTAAATGCAAGGATCGGGAACTCGGAGAAAGGGAACAAAATCTTTTACATCAGCTGTTGTGAAAATCACCTTTGTTCTGCCTCCAGTCACAAACAAGAGAAAATCTGCAGATGCTGGAAATCCGAGCAACACACACAAATTGCTGGAGGAACTCAGCATTAGTACTCTTTTCCATAGATGCTGCCTGGCCTGCTGAGTTCCTCCAGCATTTTGTGTCTGTTGCTTGTTCCACCCCCTCTTGTTCTGGACTTTCTACCCGTGAGAACATGTTTTGTCCCACTCTCTCTGGGTACATAATGATATCAAACACCTTTGCCCTGGGCAACAAGTAGCTTTCACATCACAAATGTGCCAGACTCCAATGAGACAGACTACTGCCCTTCCCTTCATATTCATTGGCATTGCCATCACTGAGTTCACCACCGTCAGTCACCTGGGGGAGGGTTCAGGGGAAATATTTATGTACAATACAGAAACTGGTGTTACCTGTGTGTATTGTGGTGATGCAAAAGTTGCTGGAGAATTTACAAGTGGGAAGAAGTGGAGTGATATTTGAAAATCTGACTTTTTATAGCATTATTTAGCAAGCAAATCAGATATGGACAGTGTGCAATTGCTCCAGTGAGAAAATCCTTCATTACCTGCTACAGACCTGTTACATACGTTGTGTGAGATTGCAGATCAAAATTATTACTGACAGTGATTTGCTAGCTGTTAAAATGAGTACCTCTATATATAAAATTCAGTGTGCACATGTTGTGTCTCCACTTTAAGGAGTTGGGGCTGGAAATGGATGAATTCCGTATCATCCGGGAGTCGGAAGGGGTGGGATAAAGAGAGGTGAGTTACACCCAAGGTGCAGGACACAGGAAACTGGGTGAGAGTGAGGAAGGGGAATGAGATTAAATAGCCATCGCAGAGTACTCTTGTGGCCATCCCACACAGCAACAGGTAGGCCATAGAGAGGGTGCAGAGGAGATTTATAAGGACTTTGCCTCGACAGGCGAGCATGCCTTATGAGAATATGTTGAGTGAACTTGGCCATTTTTCCTTGTAGTGACGGAGGATGAGAGGTGACCTGATAGAGGTGTACGAGATAATGAAAGGCATTGATTGTGTGGATAGTCTGAGGCTTTTTCCCAGGGCTGAAATGGCTAGCACGAGAGGGCATAGGTTTAAGGTGCTTGGAAGTAAATACAGAGGAGATGTCGGGGATAAGTTATTCATGCAGAGAGTGGTGAGTGCGTGGAATGGGCGGCCGGCGGCAGTGGAGGAGGTGGAAACAATAACGTATTTTCAGAGACTCCTGGATGGGTACATGGAGCTTAGAAAAGTAAAGGGCTCTGGGTAAGCCTCGGTGGCTCTAAGGTAGGGACATGTTTGGCACAGCTTTGTGGGCTGAAGAGCCTGTTTTGTGCTGTAGGTTTTCTATGTTTTTTTTATGTTCTATGTATTCTACCACTTTAGAAACTGTTGGGGGGAGGAGATTACGTGGCAGAGGAAAGTCAAAGAGGTGATAGGGGATTTGCTAGTTACGGCAACAGAACTAGAAGGGGACTGATATCCTAGTGTTAAGGCTTGCTTGTGCTAGTGTGGTGGGTGGGGGGGGGGGTGTTAAACCAAAGTTGTAGAGGGGATGGGAGCCAGAATGCCAGGTAATAGAGAGGGTGAATTGAATTGACTTTCTTACTTACATCCTTCACATGCATGAGGAGTAAAAATCTGTGTTGCATCTCCATCTAAATGTGCAATGTGCAATTTATAGTAATTTATAATAGAACAGGACAGTCAATATAACATAGAAATACAGTTGTATCAGCATGAATTAAGCAGTGTGATGACCTGATAGAAGAAGCCTGTTGGTTCTGGCTTTTATGCTGCAGTACCGTCTCCCGGATGGTAGCAGCTTGGAGCAGTTTGTGGTTCGGGTGAGTAGGGTCCCCAATGATCCTCCGGGCCCCTTTTACACACCTGTCCCTGTAAATGTCCTGAATCATGGGCAGTTCGCAACTACAGATGTGCTGGTCCGTACGCACCACTCTCTGCAAAGTCTGCGATTAAGAGAAGTACAGTTCTCTTACCAGGCAGTGATGCAGCCAGTCAGGATGCTCTCAACTGTGTCCCTGTAGAAAGTTCTTAGGATTTGGGGCCCCATTTCAAACTTCTTCAACCGTCTGACGTGAGGGAGGCACTGCTGTGCCTTTTTCACCACACAGCTGGTATGTACAGACCACATGAGATCCTCAGTGATGTGTATGTCGAGGAACTTAAAGCTGTTCACCCTCTCAACCCCAGATCCATTGGTGTAAATAGGGGTTAGCCTGTCTCCATTCCTTCTGTAGTCCATAATCAGCTCCTTTGTTTTTGTGGCAATGAGGGAGAGGTTGTTTTCTTGACACCAGGCAAATGCTGTTCAGACCTCAGGGCATGGAATTGTGATCTTGTTGACATGACTGGGACTTGTTTGCACCCAACAATCTGAGGAATTTGGAGGAACAAATTAGCAAGAGAGATCGCAGACTACGCCAATGCTTGATATACTAAGCGATTTTAAATTTCTATAGATTGACGTGACTCCCATATGTAAAAGGACTAGATGGGGTAGAGTTTGTCAGATGTGCCATTAATCAGCACGTAGAATTCCCAGCATAGAAATATGCAATAAGCTATTAGAAAATATTCCAGGACCAGTGACAGAATATTAGTGTATGGGAACACTTTGCATCTAGTGATCATATTGCCATGAGATTCCAAGTTAACATGGAAAAAGAAAGGACTGAACCATGGGTGGAGATTCTAAATTGGAGAAAGGTCAATTCTGATGGTATCAGAATGGATCTGACAAGTGTGGACAGGCTGTTTTCTGACAAAGGAGTACTTGGTAAGTGGGAGTTCTTCAGAAGTGAAGTTTTGAGGGTGTAGAGTTTGTATGTGCCTGTCAAAATAAAAGTTGAAAGGTAACTGGTGCAGGGAACCTTGGTTTTCAAGAGATATTGAGGCCCTGGATATTTTGTTCCTTCAAATGCCTCAGACTGTTGGGTGCTACAAAGACTCATTAGTGACTACAATATCATAATTCCACACCCTGAACTCATCTGACATCTTTTTTAGTCATCTTCTGTAGTTTTCTAAAAGCTTCCCAATAGATTTTGCTCTTTTGTTTGCCCTCTCTTTGCTTTTTATGTTGGCTTTGGCTTCTCATTTCATCCACGGTTGTGTCCCCCTGCCTTTCTAATGCTTCCACTTCTTTGGGATGTATCGATCACTCAGCTCCCGAATTGCTCCCAGAAACTCCAGCCATCGCTGCTCCATCATCATTCTTACCAGCTTCCCCTCCCAATCACGTTTGGCCAGTTCAGTACAGAAACATGCCCACTCTGGACGATCAGAATGGTAATCTGTATGAGGAGACAAAATATATGGGGGAGATTTTAAATATTATTTTTTGCATCCACATTTACTCAGGAGATGGACACAGAGTCTATAGAAGTGAGGCAAAATGGCATCAACTTCATGGACCCTGTACAGATTACAGAGGTGGAGGTGCTTGCTGTCTTAAGGCAAATTAGCGTGGATAAATCCCCAGGGCCTGACAAGTTGTTCCATGGGACTCTGCGGAAAACAAGTGCAGAAATTGTCAGGACCCAAGCACAGATATTTAAATAATCCTTAGTGACTGGTGTGGTACTGGAGGATTGGAGGACAGCCAATGTTGTTCCGCTGTTCAAGAAAGGCTCTAAAAATAAACTAGGAAGTTGTACATCAGTGAGGTTGACATCAGTAGTGGGAAAGTCATTGGAACTTACGTGCAGGAACCAGATATATAAGTATTTGGATAGATAGATTAAGGATAGGCAGCATGGCTTTGTGCATGGTAGGTCATGTCTAACCAATCTAATAGAGCCTCTCGAGGAAGTTATCAGGAAAGTGGATGAAGGCAAGGCAGTGGATGTTGTCTACATGGACTTTAGCAAGGCACTTGACAAAGTCTCATATGGGAAGTGGGTCAAGAAGGTTCGGTCACTCAGCATTCAAGATAAGATAGTAAATTGCATGAGACACTGGTTTTGGGAGAAGCCGATGGTTGCCTCTCTGACCGGAGGCCTGTGACTAGTGGTTTGCCACAGGGATCGGTGCTGGATCTGTTGTTGTTTGTCATCTAGATCAGTAATCTGGATGATAGTGTGGTTAACTGGATCAGCAGATTTCTGGATGACACTGAGATTGGGGGTGTAGTGGACAGTGAGGAAGGGTATAATGGCTTGCAGTGTGATCTGGACCAGCTGGAGAAATGCAAAATGGAATTTAATGGAGACAAGTGCGAGGTGTTGCATTTTGGTGGGACCTGGGTCTTACACAGTGAATGGTCAGGCACTGAGGATTGCTGTAGAAGAAAGGGATCTGGGAATACATGTCCATAACTCACTGAAAGTGGTGACACAGTTAAATAGGGACGGAAAGAAAGATTTTGGCATATTGGCCTTCATGAACCAAAGTACTGAGTACAGGAGATGGATGTTATGTTCACACTGCACAAGACATTGGTGAGGCCTAATTTGGAGTGTTGTGTGCAGTTTTATCACCTACCTACAGGAAAGATGTAAAAGAGGTTGAAAGAGTTCAGAGAAAATTCACAAGGATGTTGCCAGGCCTGGAGGACTTGGGTTATAAGGAAAGATTGAACAGGTCAGGGCTTTATTCCTTGGAATGTAGAAGCTCAAGGGGAGATTTGATGGAGGTGTGCCAAAATTATGAGGGTTATAGATGGGGTAAATGCAAGCTGGCTTTTTCCACTGAGATGGTGTGGGACTACAACCAGAGGCCATGGGTTAAGGGTGAACGGTGAAACATTAAGGGGAACATGAGAGGAAAATTTTTCACACAGACGGTCATCCAGGTGTGGAATGAGCAGACAGTCCAACTGGTGCATGCGAGCTCAATTTCAACGTGTAACAAGTTTGTATAGGTACCTGGATGGTAGGGGTACAGGGGTAGATAGTTTAAATAGTTCAACACAAACTAGATGGGCCAAAGGGCCTGTTTGTGTGTTGTACTTTTCTATGACTCTGTGACAAGAACATTAAATAATACTAATGTTCATTTAATTCCTTTTAACAGCTGTGCAGACCAACCATTCATCTGGGCAGAAAATGTTTTCATGGCTTTAAAACTGTGGCACTTTAAACTGACAGTAGATAAAAGAAAATCCCAGCTGTACGTCAACAAAGGGGAGAACCCATTCATCTGCTCAGACAGTGGGAATGGATTCAGTCGGTCATCTCAACTGAAGGTACATCAGCAAGTTCACACTGGGACAAGGCCATTCACCTGTTCTGTGTGTGAGAAGGGATTCAGTCAGTCTTCCCACCTGTGGACACACCGGTCAGTTCACTTCGAACAGAGGCTGGTCATCTGCTGAATTTGTGGGGAAGGATTCACTCGGTTATCTGACCTAATGGCTCACCAGCGAGTTCACACCGGGGAGCGGCCGTTCACCTGCTCAGACTGTGGGAAGGGATTCACTGTGTCATCTCAGTTACTGAGACACCAGTCAGTTCACACCGGGGAGTGGCCATTCACCTGCTCAGACTGTGGGAAGGGATTCACTCAGTCGTGTAACCTGAAGGTACATCAGAGAGTTCACACTGGAAAGAGGCCATTCACCTGCTCAGTCTGTGGGAAGGGTTTCACTTGCTCATTTAATCTGAAGGTACATCAGCGAGTTCACACTGGGGAGAGGCCGTTCACCTGCTCAGACTGTGGGAAGGAATTCACTCAGTCATCTCAACTGATGGTACATCGGCGAGTTCACACTGGGGAGAGGCCGTTCACCTGCTCAGACTGTGGGAAGGGATTCACTGAGTCATATCAACTGAAGGTGCATCAACGAGTTCACTCTGGGGAGAGGCCATTCACCTGCTCAGACTGTGGGAAGGGATTCACTCAGTCATCTCAACTGAAGGTACATCGGCGAATTCACACTGGGGTGAGGCCGTACACCTGCTCAGTCTGTGGAGAGGGTTTCACAAAGTCATCTGCTGTACTGAGACACCAGTCAGTTCACACTGGGGAGAGGCCATTCACCTGCTCAGTGTGTGGGAAGGGATTCGTAGAGTCATTTGAACTGAAGGTACATCAGCGAGTTCACACTGGGGAGAGGCCGTTCACCTGCTCAGACTGTGGGAAGGGATTCATTCAGTCATCTCATCTGAAGGCACATCAGCGAGTTCACACCGGGGAGAGGCCGTTCACCTGCTCAGTCTGTGCGAAGGGATTCACTTGCTCACCTCATCTACTGAGACACCAGTCAGTTCACACCAGGGAGTGACCATTAACTTGCTCAGTCTGTGGGAAGGGATTCAATTGGTCATTTCACATACTGACACACAAGGAAATGTTCGTTCACCTGCTCTGTCCGTGGGAAGGGATTCATTCAATCATCTCAACTGAAGGAACGTCTGCGTGTCCACACTGGGGAGAGGCCGATCACCTACTGTGAATGTGGGGAAGTACTCATGGTGGACATGGACTGTGCCTTTAAATGAGAGAGAGAGAGAAACTGCTTCGTAGCGTGTTTATTTAAGCAAGGTCAGATGACTCTCCCAGAGACACACAGTGGGACACCGGTTACGGCGACCGGTCAGTGAAAGGAGGCCAGTGACAGAGGAGTCACTGGATGGAACTTTCGAGTGCCCACAAGCGAGGATTGAGGATCGATCAGGGTAATTGATCAGTGGCTATCACGGTGTGTGGAAGGGCTGACCCTGTGGAGGCTACCGGTGTGTCTACCCTTGCCTGGGAGGTAGTTTACCCTCGAAGACGGTCCCCTTAGCGATAAGCTGCGTTTGGCTAACTCAAGAGTGGATTTGGAGCCTGACGACGGAAGATCAATGGGACCTGTTTACTCGTTCTTCTCCTAGTGTGGTTTTCACCTTGGATTACAAATACCCCATTCTCTCTCTCTCTCACACCAATTGAACTGAACTTCCTTACATTACCATTGTAAGACTTTAACTCTTGTCACCCGAGCTTTAACGAGTTTGGGAATTATATTTACACACAAGTATATGCATAACACTGCTAACTTTTGATTTACCTGGTTTAAGTTACTATATTAAGTAGTTACTAATATATAGTAGTTTTTAATATCAAAACCAGACTCCAGGTGTGCTCTATTGCTGCTGGTTCATTTAAACCGCTGCATTTACGTAACATAATTGGGGCCTGCGTCCGGGATATGAACAAATTGTTTGGGGGCTGAATTGATTGATTAATGATCGATCTGATTGGGGAAATCCCCTTTGATTTGTCTGAGTGGAAGATCAGCAGCAATGGAGGTTGATGGGTTTCTGACAAAGACAACTCCTGAAGCATTGGATGGCGCAAAGAGGGTTGTGCTGTTGGAAATCGATCAGAAATTAAAACTTCAGGTGAGCACTAAAATGAGGAAGGCTCAGATACAGACATTAATAGTGGAGTATTATGTATCTAAGGAAGTGTTTGATGGATATGTGACAGGGGAGTATTGTGTATCTAAGGAAGTGTTTGACGGAGATGTGACACTGGTGTATTATGTATCTAAGGAAGTGTTTGACGGAGATGTGACGGGAGTATTATGTATCTGAGGAAGTGTGACGGAAATGTGACAGCGGAGTATTATCTATCTAAGGAAGGTTTGACGGAGATGTGACAGCGGAGTATTATGTATCTGAGGAAGTGTTTGACAGAGATGTGACAGCGGAGTATTATCTATCTAAGGAAGGTTTGACGGAGATGTGTTGGAAATGTTTGCTGAAAGTAAACCTACTGAGACTGAGCTTCAGCTCCAGTTAGAAAAATTAAAGAGAGAGGCTGAGGATAAGCAAAGACAGCATGAGTTACGACTAAAACAGTTTGAGGCTGAGGAAGCGGACAAACAGAGGAAAGAGGCAGAAAGACAGAGGTGGTTCGAGGTGGAGAGATGGCCGCAAGGAGGTCCAGTGCCAGACCTTGGTGAGAGGTTTAGTGCCCGTTGAGAAGTTAAGTTGGTACCTCCATTTGATGAAGCAGAAGTTGATGAGTCCTTCTTGCATTTTGAAAAAGTGGCTCAGAATCGAAGGTGGCCGAAAGACAGCTGGGCTGTTGTGTTACAAAGTGTAATTCAGGGGAAAGCCCAGCAAGCGTATTCTGCCCTAACACTTGAAGAGGCAGCTAATTATGACTCAGTGAAAGAGGCTGTGCTCAAGCCTTATGAGTTGGTTCCGGACGCTTACAGACAAAAGTTTAGAGATTTGAGGAAATCTGGCAACCAAACATATGTGGAATTTGCCAATGAGAAGTCTGTGTACTTCAATCGTTGGTGCACCTCTGTTGGGGTAAATGAGGATATTAACAACTTGAAAGAGTTGGTTTTGATCGAAGAATTCAAAAGGTGCGTCCCTGATGACATAAAGCTGTATTTAGATGAAAAGGATGCTGCCACTTTGCAGGAGGCTGCTAGATTAGCAGATGAGCTTGTTTTGACCCACAAGGTGAAGTTTACCTCGGATGAGAGCTTCCAAGAGAGTAGCTGGGATGACCAGGGTAAACTAGAAGTGGAAGCTGGGACTAGTGATGAAAGCCTGGAAGAGGAGGCAGTTCCAGTTGCCTGGGTTCAGGTTGTTGAAGCATCTGTAAATCCGCAGGATGCTGAGCGTTGTGTTGAAGCTCAGTTAAAACCTGAAATGTCTGATTTGGTTGGAAGGGAATTCAGTCCTTTTGTGAAGTCTGGATTGGTTTCAGGACCCTTGGTCTTGCTGAGGGAACAGTGGTTTGATGAGAAAGTGGGTGTTATTCTGTTAAATTGAGTTTTGGAATTTGAAAATAAACAACGGGGTTGTTTTTTCAAGTTTGTGGTTTGGAGAGACAGGGCTTGGAGATCTCTCAAAACAAAGTGGAGTGTTATTTTGACCAGGAGAGACCATCTGCGGATGTTGTCATAGGAACATACGGAACCAAAGGTCTTGGGGAATGGAACAAATGATTTGTTTGAAATTTGGGTTGAGCATCGATCCAGGGTATTGATAAGTGACTCTCACAAGCAGACACACAGTGGCAGTGGGTGGAAGCCGTTGCAGAGAAGTGGGGAGGAAGGTTTGAAACAAAGAACCGAGTGACAAGGGGTCACTGTTTGGACTCTCCCAACAGCCCACAAGGGTGGGTTTGGTTATTGATTCCAGCGAATAGGAATGTGTGATTGTCACATAGTTTGATCCACTGGAGTGGGTCTTTCTGGTTGGGGAATAACATTTGTGAATACCACTTCTGTTTTACCCTTGCCTGGGCGTGGTAGTCCACTGGAAGACGGTATCCCTGTGGTAAATCACTGCTGGAGTTACTTCGTACGTCGTGGAACTGGACAAGTGGCTATCACGTTGTGTGACTGGGGCAACCCTGTGGAATCTACCTGTGTGTGTTACCCTTGCCTGGGTGGTAGTTCCCCCCGAACACGCTACCCCTGTGATAAGCTATCTTTTGGTGATGATGCATAAGTGGATTCTGGTTGAGTAACCTGTGGTCACCACTTTGGGATGACCTGTAGCTGAATTCGGGTGTGGTGTTGTGGTAACCACTCGTGTCAAAAGGATATTCCGTGAAGATCACTGTAGGAGATACTTCGTGTGTGGATCTGGGAACGACAGAGATAAAACCTGCAGCTATTTTTATCCAGTTTATCATCGAGGAAAACAATGTAATTGCCTTCTCTTGACATTCACCTTTGGGATACAAAGGTAGGGCTCTCAGTACCATTGACCTCTGTTTCAGGACTGCCGCAGGTGAAGTTTCGCCGAAGCCTTACTTGAAGTATGTGTCTGATATGAAGAAGGAGCTGCAAAGGCTTATGAGTTGGCTGGGGAGGCAGCTGCCAAGAAGAATCGGAGAAATAAGAAGAGGTGTGACCAGAAAGTGAAGTTCTCCCAACTCCTGCCGGCAGACCGAGTCCTCGTAAGGAATTTGGGATTTCCTGGGAAGCACAGGTTGGCTGATCGCTGGTCGGGCACACCCTATCTGGTGGAGAGTCAGTTGCCCGACTTACCGTTTTCCAAGTGCAGCCCGAGGATGGGAAGGGGCCGGTCAAGATTCTCCATCGGAATCATCTGTCGCCCCTGGGGTGAGATGTACAGATGGAACGGGAGCCCCAGGTGCCGGCTACAACCAGTACTGGGACTCTGCGTCCACGTGGGATGGAGGAAGAGCCCACACCGGGAGAGACGGGCCCGCTCAGAGGAGGATGATGACTCGGACAACTGGTGCATGTGGCTGTTCGCTGAGGCCCCCATGATTGAGGGGGAGGCTCCTGGCCCTTCCCCCACTGGGTTAGACGGGGTAAGGGTGGCTACTGATGGGCCGTCAGGGGTACCGCAGGGCGTTGGAGAGGATGATGTGGGGCCCGAGTGAGAGATAGAGGGTTCCGAGGTGCAGAGGGGTTTGGGTGACCGCTCGCAGGAGGGTTCGCCTCATAGTTTCCATGAGTCTCCTGTAATGTCCGAGGTGGAGGAGTTCGAGGAGGGAGTACACAGGTCACAGAGAAGTAAGGACCCCCCACATAGGTTGGCCTTGATAGCGCCCAGGGAACAGGGTGTGATCTCCACTGTTTCGGGGAGTTATGTCACTGCTTTCTGCACTTGGGTTGGGCTCTGTGTTTTGCAGGAAGGGTTGGCAAATTATCTGAGTGTCATGAGGACATGACTGAATTCTGTGGGGGGAGAATGTAGGCTCTCATTACCATTAACTGTGGTGTTAGCTGTTCAGGCTAACAGAATGGCTTCTCTGTAATGTCACTTAATGCTGTCATGGGTTTCTATAGCCGAAATGCTTGAGTTAGATTATTTAGATTATGAGGACACTCAGTCCTCGTTTATTGTCATTTAGAAATACATGCATTAAGAAATGATACAATGTTCCTCCAGAGTGATATCACAAAAAAAAAGGACAAACCAAAGACTAACACTGACAAGACCACATAGTTATAACATATAGTTACAGCAGTGCAAAGCAATACCATAATTTGATGAAGAGCAGACCATGGGCACGGTAAAAAAAAGTCTCAAAGTTCCAATCGACTCCCGATAGCAGGCGGCAAAAGGGAGAAATTCTCCCTGCCGTAAACCTCCATGTGCTGACAACAGCCGATGCATTGGAAGCATCCGACCACAGCCAACTCTGAGCCTGTCCGAAAACTTTGAGCCTCCGACTTGCCCCTCCGATACAGCCTCCTGACCACCATCCTCTGCCGAGCGCTTCGACCCCACCCCGGCCACCGAGCAACAAGCAAAGCCGAGGATTCCGGGCCTTCTCCTCCAGAGATTCCAGATCACACGGTAGCAGCGGTAGTGAAGAAGGCATTTCAGAAGTTTCTCCAGATGTTCCTCCGTGCTCTCACGTCTGTCTCCATCAAATCAGGATTGTGCACGGCACCCGACTTGACAGATTACAGGTATCACCACCGGAGTGGCTGCTGCACGCTGCGTCACGCCGCCATCTTCTCCTCCTCCTGCCGATACGGGTGGAACTAATCACTGGGGAATTGTTATGCTATCTTGTATGTCTGAGCTGAGTGGGAGTTCGCCATCTTTTTCGGGAGGCGAGCGAGGAGGCCGGACGTGTGAGGAGCGGACAGCGGTTCCAGGGTGACGGATACTGGAAGTCGGCGGTTCGGACGGTGGCCGAGGGCTCAAAGGGTCGTTGTGGATGGAACCGGAGGTGTGAGCTCCAACGTATTAAAACATTATGTGCACAAACTGATAAACTTACTGCTTTGGTGCCTTTAGGTTATGTGTTTCTACTAACCCATCACTAAGAAATAACAAAAACTGTAATTACTTACTGGCCTTTGGTGTATTGTCTGATATTTGTGTTGGGAGCATTACACCGTATTTACACCGAAGTATTGCACTCGTGGCAGGGCGACGGCTGTTCACCCTAGGTGAACGGGGGTAAATTGGGGCACAGACATTACACAAACATCTCTCATCAATTAACCTGAGGATTGAACTGAACTTCCTTACATAACATTGCTAACTTTTGATTTGCCTGGTTTAAGTTACTATATTAAGTAGTTACTAATAAATAGTGGTTTTTAACATTAAAAACAGACTCCAGGTCTGCTCTATTGCTGCTGGTTCATTTAACCCGTCACGGGGTACGTAACAAGCCTCTCCTTCTCTAATGTCAGGATGAATTTTATCATATTGAGATCACTTGCCCTGAAGGGTTCTTTGAACTTAAGTGACCTAATTAATTCTGGTTCATTACAACACCCAATCCAGAATAGCTGATCCCCAAGAGGGCTCAACGATGAGCTGCTCTAAAAAAGCATCTTGTTGGTATTCTAGGAATTCCTCCTCTTGAGACCAATACCATCCTCATTTTCCTAATCACCTGCATGATAATCCCCCATGTAACATTGCCCTTTTGGCATGCATTTTCTATCTCCCATTGTAATTTGTGGAAAACATACTACTGTTTGGAGGTCTCTATACAATTCCCATCAGGGATTTTTTTTTTTACATTTGCTGTTCCTTAATCCACCCACAGAGATTCTACACCTTCCAACCCTATGCCACGTCTTTCGAATGATCTTATTTAGTATTTTACCAACAGAGCCACACAACCCCACTACCAGCTTGTTCTTTCAAGAAACATATAAGTATCTGGGAAACAAGAGGACCTGCAGATGCTAGAAATCTAGAGAACTACACACAAAGTGCTGGAGGAGCTCAGCATGTCAGGCAGCATCTATGGATGGGAATCAACATTTCGGGCCAAGATGCTTCATCGGGACTCTTGATACCCACGTATTTGGAATATCAACAAGCAAAGACAATAGAAAGTAGTGTGAAATAGGGAAAACCTTTGACAAAATTTAGTCAAGGCTTAAAAAAAACCTGCCAAACCGAGATCAATTGTTAACAAATACAACAAAGGCAATAAACACTTTCATCAATACCAACATTGACTTTTTTTAATGAAAATATTTCAATCAGTAAAATTTACAAAGATAAATAAGAACTGAAATGACAACTTTAGAAAAGACTATTTACACTCAAACCCACTTAGATTAACACTACCTTGGACAGATGGAGGAAGAGAAATAACACACTTGGAAAAAAAAAATCACACAACAGTCAGATAAAACTTCGGAGTATATATTTTCACGAAAACTGAACCGGACTTAACAGTCTGTGTGTATATATGCAATTGTGATAAGAAATACAGACCAGAAACTTAAATGAGAGGCTAACTCAGAAAAATGAATCATCACTGTGGAAGAAAAGATCAACCAGATGTTGACAAGGAAGCATCAAACACCTGACTGAGAGTTGGAGATCTCTTCCCAGAAACAGAGGGGTTCCTTGCAGAAATACAGGACAAGGTGGTTAAGAAAAATAAGAAAAAAATCAAAACTATATGCAAACGTTGTACAATACAAACAAGCAAGGCAATAAATGCAGGGAATAACAAGAGAAATCAGACACAATTCAACACATTCCAGGATCCTGCAGCAGTTGAACTCAATTTGATTACAATCAAGTGGCAAATATCATTCACCAGAATCTTGCTTTAAAATACAAACTTATGAATGACCTTCATCACTTCATTAAGGCAAAATATATTCGAGCCTGATCCAGTTTTAGAGTCAAAATCTCACAAAGTATATGATAATCAATACATTATTTCAGATAGGGCAATCCATAATAACCATCCGAATATAATATTACAGGATAAACAAGCAGGAACAACTCCCTCAATAGATATAACCATTCCCACCACACACATGTGCCTCGACCAGTGGAGCACCTCACACTGGGATCTTTTTTTTTAAATTACTTTATTTACAATTTTCAATTTTACAAAGACAAAATGTATTGAAGATAAAACAATACCAAGGAAATACAGTACCAGGTGGAGCACGGACAAAACAAATTGAAAACAGAAAACAAAAAGGCTGCCAGACAATTTACAAGATTGCTTAAATAAACTTTCAGAAAAGGAGTGGACACAATAGTAACATCACGGTTTCTCTGTAGCAGAAATGTTTAGGTTATGACTGGAGATAACAGGGTTTTGGAGTGCGGGGCTATCCAATGACAGAAATGTTCTCTCTTGTGAGCCTGGAAGAGAGATTTTCGTGGTCTTTTGCTGGGGAGAGATGAGAAGATGCGAATGGAGAGAGTGGGCTCTTTTTCTTTTTTTTTGTTTTCTTTGCTAACCCTATAGCCAAAGTCAGAATTATAAAGCTCAATCGTTTAATCACATATTGTGTACTGTTTGTTATTTCAGGGAACTGATTTGTAACAGGGAAGACATCGCACAGCATCCACCCAAATGAGATTTCTTAAGCTTCGTTGGGCTGGGGGGGGGGCTATCACCCCCTATATTAAGCTGCTAGCTGAAGCAATAGTTACATTTGACAAGATGACTGAGTGAATCGCTTCCACATTCACAGCAGGTGAACAGCAACTCCCCAGTGTGAACCTGGTAGTGTGTCATAGGGATAGATAACTGAATGAATCCATTCCCACATTCACAGCAGGTGAATGGCCTCTCCTCAGTGCGAACTCAATGATGCAAATCTGGTTGATTTGGCTGAGAGAATCTCTTCCCAAAGTCTGAGCAGCTCATCGGCCTCTATCCAGTGTGAACTCGCTGGTGTCTCTGCAGCTGAGATGACTGAGTGAATCCCTTCTCACACACTGAGCAGATGAATGGCCACACCCCAGTGTGAACTGACCGGTGTGATTGCAGGTGAGATGACCGAGTGAATCCCTTCCCACAGTCTGAGCAGGTGAATGGCTTCTCCCCGGTGTGAACTCGCTGATGTACCTTCAGTTGGGATGAGCAAGTGCATCCCTTCCCACACACTGAGCAAGTGAATGGCCACTCCCCGGTGTGAACTGACTGGTGACTCAGTAACTGAGATGACAAAGTGAATCCCTTCCCACAATCCGAGCAGGTGAAGGGCCGCTCCCCAGTGTGAACTCGCTGGTGTGCCATTAGGGTGGGTAACTGAGTGAATCCTTTCCCACAGTCCGGGCAGGTGAACAGCCTCTCCCTAGTGTGAACTGTCTTGTGTAACAGTAGGTCGGATGACTGAGTGAATCCCTTCCCACAGTCTGAGCAGGTGAATGGCCTCTCCCCAGTGTGAACTCGCTGATGTACCTTCAGTTCGGATGACTGAGTGAATCCGTTACCACAGTCTGAGCAGGTGAACGGCCTCTCCCCAGTGTGAACTCTCTGATGTATCTTCAGTTGAGATGACCGAGTGAATCCCTTCCCACAGTCTAAGCAGGTGAATGGCCTCTCCCCAGTGTGAACTGGCTGATGTACCTTCAGTTCGGATGAGCAAGTGAATCCCTTCCCACAGTCTGAGCAGGTGAACGGCCTCTCTCCAGTGTGAACTCGTTGATGTAACTTCAGTTTAGATGAGCAAGTGAATCCCTTCCCGCAGTCCAAGCAGGTGAATGGCTTCTCCCCGGTGTGAACTCGCTGATGTACCTTCAGTGGGGATGAGCAAGTGAATCCCTTCCCACAGTCTGAGCAGGTGAACGGCCTCTCTCCAGTGTGAATTCGCTGATGTACCTTCAGTTGGGATGACCAAGTGAATCCCTTCCCACAGTCTGAGCAGATGAATGGCCACTCCCCAGTATGAACTGACTGGTGAGCCATTAGGTCAGATGATCGAGTGAATTCTTCCCCACAAATTCAGCAGATAACCAGCCTCCGCCCAGTGTGAACTGAATGGAGTGTCCACAGGTGGAAAGACCGACTGAATCCCTTCTCACACACGCAACAGGTGAATGGCCTTGTCCAGTGTGAACTTGCTAATGTACCTTCAGTTCAGAGGACTGGCTGAATCCATTCCCTCTGTCTGATCAGATGAATGGGTTCCTCCCTGTGTAAAATGATGGGAATGCCAGTCGGTCTGATGATCGAGAGAAACCCTCCCGACAGTCTGAGCAGGAAGGATGGTCGAGTGAATTCCTTGCTCCACTTCTTAAATATCTGGACAGAGACAGCAAAACTGGCGTGTTGTGTTCGAGATTCCAGTAGACAAATTCCTTGTCATTTTTAACCTGTAAAAAAAGATTTACAAAATCCATCAATCAGTGTTGGACAACCTTTCAGATGAGGTCACTTGAGTTGTCAAGGTCTATTCTGGCATCATATTGTTACAGTGAAGTTCAACACAAGTTGGAGAGAGAAATCATCTTGTAACAGGGCACAGAGCTGGAATCTGGAGTGACCATCAAACTCTCTGATGCTCTTTCTGTCTCTATAAGAATGGGGCATTTCTGCCATCTCCAATCTGTGACCTTGCTCAGTTTGACTCTGTCCATTGGTATTATTCCCTGTTCCCACTGAGCTGCATGGGTTCCTGGCCCCACAGTAACTGAAATACTCACACAAATAGCCGGCAGCGCATTCCATGCACCCACCACTCTCTGGGTAAAAAACTTACCCCTGGGATCCCCTAGGTTTCTATTTCCAAGCACCTTAATCTATGCCCCCTCGTGTTAGCCATTTCAGCCCTGGGAATAAACCTCTGGCTATCCACACGATCAATGCTCTCATCATCTTATACACCAAAAAAGGCTCCAAACATAAACAAGAAATTATACATTGCTTTGAGGATTTGGTAGAAGTATACAAAATTTTGAGGGTATAGATAGAGCAAATGCGAGTAGCTTTTTCCACTGAGGTTGGGTGGGATAACAACCAGAGGTCATGGGTCAGTGGGGAAGAATAAAATTTATCGGAAACATTTGGAAAAGCTCTTTACTGAAATGGCCATGAGAGTATGGAATGCACAACTGGTGAATATCAGCTCAGTTTCACCATTTAAAAGAAGTTTGGATGGGAGCCTGGATGGTAGGGGTATGGAGGGCGATGGTCCCGGTGCTGTTAGTTTCATTAGACAGATTAAATGTTCTTTCAGCTTTGACTAGATGAGCCAAATATCCTGTCTCCGTACTGAACTTCTCCATGTTTCTATGACAGAGAAGATGGCCAAACTTGTTTGGAAGGGAAAAGGTAGGAGAGAGAATGAAGCAGCAATGGCTGGAGTTTCTGGGAGCAATTCGGGAGCTGAGTGATCGATACATCCCAAAGAAGTGGAAGCAGTAGAAAGGCGGAAGGACACAACTGTGGATGAAATGAGAAGCCAAAGCCAACATAAAAGCCAAGGAGAGGGCAAACAAAAGAGCAAAAACTATTGGGAAGCTTTTAGAAACCAACAGAAAATGACTAAAAAAAAGATGGATGACCTCGGGGGTGGAATTATGATATTGTAGTCATTTAACAGTCTTGGTTGCACCCGATAGTCTGAGGCATTTAGAGGAACAAAATACCTGGGGCCTCAGTATCTCTTGAAAACCAAGGTTCCCTGCACCAGTAACCTTTTAACTTTTATTTTGGCAGGCACGTACAATCTCTGCACCATCAAAATTTCAATTCTGTAGGCCTCCCACTTACCAAGTACTCCTTTGCCAGAAAACAGCCTGTCCCAAACCACACTTGTCAGATCCTTTCTGAAACCATTAAAATTGAACTTTCTGCAAGTTAGAATCTCAACCCATGGTCCAGACCACTCTTTTTCCATATTTACTTTGAATCTCATAACATTATGATCACTAAATTCTGTCACCAGCCCTGGATCATTTCCTAACAGCTTATTGCACACTTCTACGTCGGGAATTCTACGTACTGATTAAGGGCACATTTGACAAACTCTACCCCAGCTAGTCCTTTTACAGTATGGGAGTCCCTGTCAATATATGGAAAGTTAAAATCATTTACTGAATCAACCTTTGTTTCTTAGCATGGTCTGCGATCTCTCCACAAATTTGTCCCTCAAAATCCCTCAGACCGTCGGGTGCAAACAAGTCCCAATAATGGCTGCAATATCATAATTCCCTGTCCTGAGCTCATTTGGCTTTCCTACGATGCTTCTTGCATTGTGATATACACAGCTCAGCACATTCATCGCACCATGCTCAACCATTTGATTGCTGACTCTGTCTGAGGTCTGAACAACATCTGACTGGTGTCAAGAAAACAAACTCTCCCTCATTGTCACAAAAACAAAGGAGCTGATTGTGGACGACAGGAGGAATGGAGACAGGCTAACCCCTATTGACATCAATGGATCTGGGGTTGAGAGGGTGAACAGCTTTAAGTTCCTCGGCATAAACATCACCGAGGATCTCACATGGTCTGTACATACTGGCTGTGTTGTGAAAAGAGCACAACAGCACCTCTTCCACCAGAAGCTTGGGATGGGGCCCCAAATCCAAAGAACTTCCTACTGGCACACACATTCCAATAACTTTCCCACTACTGATGTCAGGCTCACAATGTATAATTTCCTAGTTTATTTTTAGAGCCTCTCTTGAACAGTGGAACAACATTGGCTGTTCTCCAATCCTCCAGTACCTCACCTGTCACTCAGAATGATTTAAATATCTGTGCTTGTGCCCCGACAATTTCTGCACTTGTCTGCCGCAGGGTCCTAGGGAACAACTTGTCAGGCCCTGGGGATTGATCTACGCTAATTTGCCTTCAGACAGTAAACTCCTCCATCTCTGTAATCTGTACAGGGTCCATGAAGTTGATGCTGCTTTGCCTCACTTCTATAGACTCTGTGTCCATCTCCTGAGCAAAAAATCTCCCACATCTATTTTGTCTCGTCATATGGATTACCATTCTGATCTTGCAGAGTATTAATTTTTCCCTTGCAATCTTTTCACACTCAACATACCTGCAGAATCCATGAGCATTCTCCTTCACCTTGTCTGCTGAGGCAACCTGATGTCTTCTTTTATTTCTTTCATAAGTGTTCACTTGAATTTCCTGTATCTCATAAGTACCCCATTTGTTCCTATCTGCCTGTACCTGGTATGCACCTCCTTTTTATTGATCTGGGGGAGGAAAGCCAAAGGGGTGATGGAGCTGCATGGTGGGAGGTGGGGGTAGAGGGGGGGGTTAAACTAAAGTTGCAGGGGGAATGGGAGCCTGAATAACAGAACAGATAGTGGAGGGGTTATGGAGACAGATGTTGTTCAGTCCTCAGACAAATTCAGGAATGAGAAACGTTGAGCATGGTGCAGTAAATATGCTCAATCTTGTATATTTCAATACAAGGAGCAGTGTAGGAAAGGCAGATGTGTTCAGGGCATGGATCAACACCTGGAATTAAGATAATAGGATCTGGCAACTGTGGACTGGGACAGGCTGCTTTATGGAAAAGGTGTGCTTGGTAAATGGGAGGCCTTCAAAGTGAAGTTTTCAAAGTACAAAGCGGGTGTGTGTTTGTCAGAATAAAAGGTAAAGATAGAGACTGTAGGGAACCTTGGTTTTCAAGAGATATTGAGACCCTGGGGAAGCACAAAATGGAGCTGCAGAACAGGGATAGGCAGGCAGGTTCTTATGGAGTATAAGAAATGCAGGAGAACACATAAGAAATTTAAAAAAAAAAGCACAGCAGCTCTTTCACCTCAGACGGTTGAAGAAATTGGGGATGGGGCCCAAAATCCTAAAAACTTTCTACAGGGACACAATTGAGAGCATCCTGACTGGCTGCATCACTGCCTGGTATGGGAACTGTACTTCCCTTAATCGCAGGAACCTGCAGAGAGTGGTGCGGACAGCCCAGCACATCTGTAGATGTGAACTTCCCACTATTCAGGACATTTACAGAGACAGGGGTGTAAAAAGGCCCCAAAGGATATTGGGGACCCAATTCACCACAACCACAAACTGTTCCTGCTGCTCCCATCCAGGAAACGGTACAACAGCAAAAGGACCAACAGGCTCCGGGACATCATCTTCCACCAGGCCGTCAGACTGATTAATTCATGCTGATACAATTGCATTTCTATGTTATATTGACTGTCCTATGTACAAACTATTTATTATAAATGACTATAAATTACACATTGCACATTTAGACGGAGACATAATGTAAAGATTTCTACTCCTCATGTATATGAAGGATGTATGTAATAAAGTCAATTCACCCTCCCCACTATCTGTTCTGTCATTCTGGCTCCCATTCCCCCTACAACTTATTTGAACCACATCACCCTCTCCCCACACTAGCACTAGCGAGCCTCACCACTGGGATATTAGTCCCCTCTCACCCCTTTGACTTTCCTCTGTCAGTGATCCCCCCGACAGTGTCTAAAGTGGGTCCACCTGTTGTTGTGCGGGACGGACACAAGATTACTCTGCGATGGCCATTTCACCTCATTCCCCTTCCCGACTCTCACCCAGTTTCCCGTGTCCCGCACCTGGGGTGTACCTCACCTCTCCTCATCTCACATGGGGCAGAACAAAGGTGATTTTCTCAACAGCTGATGTCAAAGATTTTGTTCCCTCGGAGGGAAATGGAAATAAATCAGAAAGCGGACCTTTACTTTGGGATTTGTTCCGCTTTGACGGAGAGAGCGACGCCAGGTTGATTCAGCGGGGTAACGCCCTCTCAGCTGGTCCGCCTCCGCTATTGGTTGTAACCAGTGATTGACATCGCTTCGCACCAATGGGAATAGCGCAGCTCCTGAATCCTCTGTTGACAGCGGTGGGGAGGGTCTAGTCACGTGATTAGTAGCCCAGCCGTTAAACCGACAAAGCTCGAGCTCTCCAGCGCGCGGGTGACGTAAGACACGGCGCACGTGAGGGCAGATCTCGGTCTGGGGAGCCCATGTGTGACGTCAGGCGCGTGCGTGCACCTGTGTGACGTCACCTGTGGGGGAGCGCTCGTATTTAGAAACACCTGAATGGACGTTTCTGATGATTTCGGTGGGACAACAACATTAATCACGGGTTTCATCACTGAATCCAGTGTTGTGAGATGTAAAGTCCCCTGTTATGTGTCCGGCTGTGCCGTGTTGTTGGTGGAGTGGGCAGCCTGGTGTTTGTCTCGATTCGGGTCACAACACCAGAATTGCCAGCGGGGTCCACACACAGTGTATTAGTCAACAGAAAACCTCCCGTCCCTGCAGTCTCTGTCTCCTGGTAAACTCAACACCCTGACCATGTGAACCATAGACACCCCTTCCTCTCAGAGTCAGGGGATCACTCAGACAGCTGATCACTGAGAGGAATTATATTTATTGGTCATTAAAGTTCACCCAGATTGGTTTGGACGGATTTGATGTGGAGTTCGGGGTGTCACAGTGAAAGGGCCGGACGGCCGAACTCTCTCCGTTGTCCAAACATCTTTCCAGGTGAGGCGACACTTCACCTGTGAATCTTCCGGGGTCGCCCGTTGTGTCCGCTGCTCCCGATGCGGCCGCCTCGACACTGGTGACACCAGACCCTCCGCAGTTGTGCGGGGTCGGGTTGTTTTTTTTTGGGGGGGGTCGATGTTATTGTTCCCTTTTGTGCGGGAGGGGTGGGTTTTGGGGGTTGATGATCGGGATGCCGTTCTTTTTGATGTAGGGGTGGGCTGGGAGTTTGATTTTTCTCTCTGATCGACTTTCATGCTCTTTCTTTGTTTCGTGGCTCTGTGGAGGAGAACAAAAACTCAGTTGTTCACGGATATTTGCTTTGACAGTAAATTAACCTTTGAACTATCCGCTCCGAGCGGGACTTCCCGGTGTCCAAACATTTTCATTCCCATTCCGATTCCCATTCCCGTCCCGACGCGTCAACCCATCGCCTCCTCTTGTGCCAAGGTGAAGCCACCTCAGGGTCCAGGATCAGCACCTTGTATTCCGTCTGAATACTCCCTCCCCAACCCGATGGCATGAATATCGATTTCTCCTTCCTTTGAACAAATCTCCCCCTCACCCCTCCCTCCCACTCCCTCTCTTCCTCTCTGACTTTTCACGTCCTCTCACCTGCTGATCACTTGTCTCTGGGTCCACTGCTCCATCCCTTTCTCCTGTTCTCCACTCTCGTCTCCTATTAGATTCTATTTTCTTCAGCTCTTGACCTTTCCCACCTACCTGGCTTCACCTATCACCTTCCAGCGAGACATTTCCTCTCCCGCCCCGATTTTATTCAGATATTTCCCCCATTGCATTTCAGTCCTGAAGGAGGGTTCAACTGGAAACATCGACTGTTGACTCTTTTCGATAGATGGTGCCCGGCCTGCTGAGTTCCGCCAACATTTTGTTTGTGTTGCTTTGGATTTTCAGCATCTGCAGACTTTGTCGTGTTTGTGATTTACCTCTCCGTTGTCGCTCCAGCCTCCGGCTACTGGTGGCGCTGCATGGACCTTCGGCCACTGGTGGCGCTGCATGGACCTCCGGCCACTGGTGGCGCTGCATGGACCTCCGGCCACTGGTGGCGCTGCATGGACCTCCGGGCACTGGTGGCGCAGCCGCGAACCTCCTGCTAAACGCATGCGCGGTGCCGAATGCCGCTGCCGTTGGCGGTTTCCTGTTCGGGCGGCGGTGAGTGGGAACAAATCTCGGGTTTGTGTGAATCGGGGCCGGTGGATCGGGAAAGGTCCGGGCCCGGGCTCTGTCTGACGGCTGGAGCAGGGGTGCAGGGACAATCTTTTAGGTGCTGGAGCTGAACGAGGGGTGGTTGATAAGTTCGTGGCCTAAGTTAGAAGGCCTGAAGTTTACAGCTGTCGTTACATGTACGTGTAGTTCCGCTCTGTGAGTGATCATGCAGAAAGTTTGAAGTTAATAACTGTTGTGGTATTTCTGTTTCAGATAATTGAAAATTGACACGTTTTCAAAATTGACTCCTTCCACCTTAGGCTAAGAACCTCGATGTCACACCTAGTTAGTGTAGCAGCTCATTTCATGCACTGGGTAACTTCCTTCCCCCATTCATGTAATGAGCAGGTACACAAATTGGCTGTGGCATATATAAATGAATAGGGCTTCATATAATGTCAAGCACTAAACCAAGATGAAAGAAATATATGAATTCCACAGCTCAATAGACAATAGATGCAGGAGTAGGCCATTCGGCCCTTCGAGCCAGCACCGCCATTCACTGTGATCATGGCTGATCATCCACAATCAGTATCCAGTTCCTGCCTTAACCCCATAACCTTTGATTCCGCTATCTTTAAGAGCTCTATCCATCTCTTTCTTGAAAGCAACCAGAGACTTGGCCTCCACAGCCTTTGGGGCAGAGCATTCCATACATCCACCACTCTCTGGGTGAAAAAGTTTTTCCTCAACTCCGTTCTAAATGGCCTGCTCCTTATTCTTAAACTGTGGCCTCTGGTTCTGGACTCACCCATCAGCAGGAACATGTTTCCTGCCTCCAGCATGTCCAATCCCTTAATAATTATAGATGTTTCAATTAGATCCCCTCTCAGGCTTCTAAATTCCAGAGTATACAGGCCCAGTCGCTCCAATCTTTCAACATATGACAGTCCCGCCATCCCGGGAATTAACCTTGTGAACCTACGCTGCACTCCCTCAATAGCAAGAATGTCCTTCCTCAAATTTAGAGACCAAAACTGCACACAGTACTGCAGGTGTGGTCTCACCAGGGCCCTGTACAGCTGCAGAAGGACCTCTTTGCTCTTATACTCAATTCCCCTTGTTATGAAGGCCAGCATGCCATTAGCTTTCTTCACTGCCTGCTGTACTTGCATGCTTGCTTTCAGTGACCGATGTACACAGAAATATAGTGACAGTTAAGACATTAACAAGATTATAGCCTATCAAACATCTGAACAGGGATCCAAGCCTGACTTCGAAGGACCATTACTTTCAGAACTGCATTTGGAGCCGGTTAGAAAATTTGAACGAGATGCAGGCGAAACACAGCTTTTGTTAGTTTTACTGTTATCAATGACTTGTATGTTATCCTTGTTACACTCCTCAGCTTGTTTACGGAAGAAAGAAGTTAACATTGTTTGCTTAGAAGCCACAGGGTTGTTAGTGAGAAAAATTTACTTTTGTATCAGCGAGTAATCCACGGACCACCACAGATGTAGCCTTACTGATACGACTGAGTCAGAGCAGACAGCAGGGCCCACAGCGCTTAGCAGTGTTCCTAAGCAGGTATAAAAATAACAGAAATAAAGCAAGTAAGTTTTTTACACTCTTAGCCACCTAAATTGGAACTAAGTAATCAAGTATGAAAAAAAACGTCTAATGAAGTTTTGCTAAAGCCACGAATATTTCTGAATATTAGTATCAAAAGTGGAAGGTTGGCAACTCTGCCTCGTACCGTTTCTCTCGCAGAAATGTTTGGACAGGAAGTGTATCTGTGAGTGTCGATACTCACAATATCCTCACACGTCGGGTACTACATGGTTAGACCTATACAGATTCTGTTTAGTCTTTAAATGTATAAAAAGTTAAAGAAGCTTGAATCTTTACATAAATTATTGTCGTATCTATACGAATAAAAAATATCGTATTTGGAAGTGATAAATGTTAATAGGGGAGGAGGGCAACCATTTGGGAGGTTTGGAAATGCGTTTCGTCTCGTTCATTGCCTCCCTAAGTTACTCTTTTTCCTGTCAACACAAAGAGACAAACAGCCTCTTTCCAATCAACTACAGTTGGTGGAGCTCGGCCAAGGGGTTGATGCGCTATTAATGACAGTTGAAATGATGTAAAACTAGCTTATAGCCTAGAAATTTTTTTTCCCCATTTGCCTTGTGAAAAAAACTAAATTCACTTTATCCAGGTGTAGAAGAAGATTTTGGATGATTACCTTGAATTCTTCATCAAAATCAGGCCGAAGATAAGCGAGCAGTGAATTTTTCTTTCATTATTTTGGACTTTTAACCTGGGTTTCGATGTTCATTCCTTGCTTAATACAGCTGCTACCTGGAATCCAATGGTACCCGTTGGAAAGAGCGGAAAAACGCTCACACTTGTGTCCAGTCGTCCCTCGGCTGGAGAGAGACGGAGGATCTGTGAAATGGAGGGAGGCTACAGCAGGGCATGCTGGGAAAACAACGGGTCGAGCGAGGACGAATTTCACAAATACCTAAATAAAAAACAGTCACAGCTCCAGGATTTCACCAAAAACGATCAAATATCCTATCCTAATGTTATTAGTGGTATTTTCCCCACCAGTTACCACTCCCTATCCCAAACCCCCGCCTCTGTAAAATTCCCCCTATTTAATATGCGACCGCTGTTAAATTCCCCGCTTGTTCATTTTGACGTTTTTTTACCGAGGTGCCGGAGTGGTGCCCCGGTGAGCTCCGGCAGCACTGCACTCCTGTTTAGATCCAAGTAAAATGGACCCGGGGATCAAGCTGCCCGGGTTTGTGAGGTGTTGAGCCAGTATTTCTGGTCTGGGATCAAATGTTTGTTTCTGGAGTTCCTCTGGAAGCAATGCTGTTAACCTGAGGAGAGAATGAGTTTGTATTCCATCCCTCACAAGGACAGGCTGTGATTAAATGGGCTGTTCTGTGTTTGCACCAGCAGAAATAGACCTGGGGGGGTTTCAGTGTTCAAACTGTGTTTGGAAATTCCTCCACGCTGTCACTTGTCTGTCAGACAGTGGAAATCAAACAGAAACTCAACTTGCTGGAGATCTGCACTAAATTCTGAACCCATTCTGACAGAAGATTGTGAACCTGAATGGTTAAATTTGTTTCTCTCCCCACAGCAGTTCCTTTCCTGTTGAGCGACTCTGGTGATTCCAGTTTCTTTCTATTAAATTCACTCTGGGATGGTTTACATTTCCTGATTGTCTGTTGTACTTGGGAATGTGTTCAGTGCAGTTGTTGCTGACAAGGTTCACATGAATAATCTCAGGAATGATCTGTTTTATGTGTGAGGAGCATTTGATGGTTATGGGGCTGTGCTCAGTGGAGTTCAGACGGGGTGGTGAAAGGGGAGGTGGTTAAGTAAACCTACTGAATGCTGAGAAGCCTGGATACAGTGGACATGGAGAGGATGTTTCCATTAGACGGAGAGTCTGTGATCTGACAGCACAGTCTCAGAATAAAGACGCTTCCCTTTAAAACTGAGATGAGAAAAATTTCTTCAGCCAAAAGATGGCTGATCTGTGGAATTTGTTGCCACAGAGGGTGGTTGGAGGCTGCCATTTGGGTATATTTAGGGCAGAGATTAATATATTCATCATTACTAAGTAGCTTCAGGGTTACAGGAGGAAGGCGGGAATATGGTGTTGGAATAAATCTCAGCCATGGTTGAGTGCTGGAGCAGACTCGATGGATCGAATCACCTAATTCTGTTCCTGCATCTTATATCTTAGCGATGACTGAACGATGACTCCTTCCTATCCCTCATCAGGTTTTGTGACGTGTCAGGGGCAGTTACAGATTTGTTCACTGAGATCATTAGATTTGTCTTCAATGTTTAGATTTCAGTGAGCAGAAATATTTTGTTCTCCTTTGTGTTGTTAACGTGCTTCATCATCTTTCATGTTAAAGTTAGACCTGCGGTGAGAGATTTATTGGAAGAAAAGCCCACAACTGGAAGAGAACCACGACTGAAGATGAGGGAACAGCAGCAAGTGACCCAGCCCGAGGACTGAGAGCACCAACTGGAGAGAACCCTTCTGACTCAGGGTTTCCATTGATTCAGTCCGGAGCAAGTTTGGTGAGTCTCATTTACTCAAACACTGGTCCTTTAGACATTACATATCTGTACAGAGTAAGGTAGGGAATAGTTATGGTGAGACTGAATGTGCCCAGAAATACCAGTTATGCCTCTGTCAGACCCAGTTACAATCACTTCTGGTCTGGTAATGTACTGTCAGTATCCCAGCTCTTTAAACTCACTCACATTCCCTCAGTGTTTGCTCATTTGAAGAACTTGCATCTTATGAAGTAGCTTTTGGTCTGTTCTGAGTGTGGAGAGGGAAAGAGGGGTGTTTATATTACTATCTTGCAAAAAGAAGTAATTGTTTGACATTACTTGCTGCAAACTCACTCCCCATACCCTGTACATTCTCAACCAGATTATTGACATAGATGACAAGTAGCAATGGGTGTAACCCTGGGGAACTCCACGAGGCGCGGGCCTGGACTCCAATAACCAGCCTCCCATCATCACCATCTGCTTCCTGCCATCTAGCTGTTCCCAGACTCTGGACTCTGTGACAAACACAATGTTAGCAGCAAGATTAGACAGAGATTAATATAAAGAGAGATTTGTTGCTTCCTGGTGCGTGGAATGCACTGCCTGAGTCAGTGGTGGAGGCAGATACACTAGTGAAGTTTAAGAGACTACTAGCCAGGTATATGGAGGAATCTAAGGTGGGGGCTTATATGGGAGGCAGGGTTTGAGGGTTGGCACAACATTGTGGGCCGAAGGGCCTGTACTGTGCTGTACTATTCTATATTCTATATCAAGACAGAAACACCTCCTCCTCCGTCATCTGTATAGGGTCCATGATCGCATTGCTGTTTCGCCTCACTGTAAAGACGCTGTATGTCTCCTGAGTAAACATAAATGCAAAAAATCCATTTTAAATCTCCCCCACCTACGTCAGCTTCATGCATTAATGCCCTCTCTGAACTTCAAGAAGACCAATTTTGCCTTTTGGTATACTTTTGTTTTGAATATATTTGATGAAGGAGTTGGTGCTCTCCTTTTCATTATCTGCTGGAGCAAACTCGTGCCGTACTTCAGCCCTCTTGATTCCCTCCTTTAGTAACTCTTGAATTATTTATACTTATCAGTACCTCATTTGTTCTTTCCTGCCTATACTTGCTATGCACTCCTTCACCAGGGTCTCAATATCTGTCAAAACCCAAGGTTCCCTAAACATGTTAGCCCTGCCTTTTATTCTGTCAGCAACATTCAAACTCTGTACTGGTCGTCATTTATGCATTCCATCTCTGTACTCTTAAAATAGCAGTTTTGAAGGCCTCACACTTACCAAGCACAGATTTGCTCGAAAACAACCTGTTCCAATCCACGTTCACCAGATCCTTTCTGATACCATTAAAATTGGCCTTTTCTCCAATTTAGAACCAGACCTACCCATTTCCATAATGATCTTTAAACTAATGGTATTATGATCACTAGATCCAAAGTATTTACCTGCACAGACCTCTGTTACCTGCCCCGTCGTGTACCCTAATAGTATTTCAGTCTATAGTTATGACCTCAATATATTGATCAAGGGAACTTCCTTGAACACATTTTACCAACAATATCCCAAACAGCCCTTTAAAGTATGGGTGTCCCGGTCAATAAGTGGAAAGTTACAACTATCTAGCATCATAACCTTCTAAGTTGCCTGTGATTTCTCAAACAATTTGATCCCCCAAATCCTATTGACTATTGGGCACTCTGTAATATAATCCCATCCCTTCCTTATTGTTCAGTTTCACCCATAAGGCCTCAGTGGATGAGCTTTCCAGTTTGTCCTGTATGAGCAATGCAGGGACATTTTCCCTAACTAGTTATGTCACTTGTCCTTCTCTAATCCCTGCCACTCAATCAAATTGTGTCTAACGCAACAGAACCCTGGAAGACTGACCTGCCAGCCCTCACCTCCTCCAATCAAATCACATTAATGCTTGCAATACTGTAATTCAATACGCTGATCCATGCTCTAAGCTCATCAGCCTTTCCTACAATACTCCTTGCAATGAAATAATACACATTTGGGAACATTTGTTTCACCATGTTCTTTCTTTAGACTCCTGACTTTTTATGTTGGATTAACAGCATCTTTCCCACACAACCACTCCACTATCCACTCTGGTTCTTCATCCCCTTGCAGCTCAAGTTTGACACCTCACCCCATCCCGATGCAGTGTTAACAACCCTTCCCGCAAGGGTATCAGTCCCCCTCCGGTTCGGATGCAAAACGATCATGTCTGTCCAGGTCCCATCTTCCTTGGAATCATCCAAACATCTGCAGCACTCCACAATGCACCATCTCATCAGCCACACGTTAGACTGTATTATATCCTATTTCAGGCCTCACTAGCATGTGGTATGGGTGGCAATCCTGAAGACACAACCCTGGATGTTGTGCACTTTAACCTATCACCTACATCCATGAACTCACTTTGCAGCACCTCTTCACCCTTCCTGCCCTGTCATTGGTGCCGACGTGAACCTTGACCTCTGCTCACACTACCCTTAAACATGTTTCAGACTGGATGCGAGATTTCCCCGACCATGGCAACACACCATCCAGAAATCTTGTTCTCATTAATAGTGATGGCAGTCACTGCTGCTTCCCGTCACTCACGGGCCACAGTGAAGAGATATGCAAAGTATGCATTAGCTATACAGGACCCTGGTCAGACCCCACTTGAGCTCAGCTCTGGTCACTTCACTACAGGAAGGATGTGGAAACTATAGAAAGGGTGCAGAGGAGATTTACAAGGATTGGGGAGCATGCCTAATGAGAATAGGTTAAGTGAACTCAGCCTTTTCTCTTTGGAGCGGTGGAGGATGAGAGGTGACCTGATATGGGTGTATAAGATGATGAGAGGCATTGATCGTGTGGGTAGTCAGAGGCTTTTTCCCAGAGCTGAAATGGCTAGCACGAGAGGGCACACAGATTTAAGGTGCTTGTAAGTACAGAGGAGATGTTTTTTTACGCAGAGTGGTGAGTGCATGGAACTGTAGTGGAGACGGATATGAAGGGGTGTTTTAAGAGACTTCTGGATACATGGAGCTTAGAAAACTAGAGGGCTATGGGTAACCTTAGGTAATTTCTAATGTAAGTACATGTTCAGCACAGCATTGTGGGCTGAAGGGCCTGTATTGTGCTATAGGTTTTCAATGTTTCTATGTTTCTAAAGTTCACCTGCTATTTCTTTGTCTTCCATTACTAGCTCACCAATATCATTTTCCAGTGGACCAATATCAACTCTCAACTCCATTTTTTCTTTTTATGTAACTGAACAAAAACATTTGTTATCCTGCTTGATATTATTGTCTAGTCTCACCTCATATTTCATCTTTTCCCTTCTTATAGCTTTTTTAGTTGCCTTTTGTTAGATTTTAAAAGGTTTCCAATCATCCAACTTCCCACTCAGTTTTGCTTCCATATTGACACTCACTCACTCACGGACTAATCACAGGACACACAAAAGGTGAACAGTATAGATCACCAGCATTTCATCCGAAGTTGCACTGGTGATGTTGCCTAGCTGGGTAACGAAACATCTGCAAGTGAACAAGCCAGCTCAGCGAGCCACTAAACAGGATCTGGGTTATTACACAACACCCAATCTAAGCGAGCCTTTCCCCAAGTAGGCTCAAGCACAATCGCAATAAATCCCCTCTCCTGCGACCCGACACCTTAAGTATGCTTGATTTTCCCATTCCCCTTGCATATTGAAGTTCGTCAGTACAAATGTGTCATTACCCTTATTACATGCCTTTTCCCTTTGCAACTCAAACCCACATCTTGGCGACTATTTGGAGGCCTGTATATGATTCCCATAATGTGCTTTGTTACCCCTGTAATTTCTTATCTCCACCCACAAAGAGCCAACGTCCTCTGACTTTATGTCCCCTTTTTCTGAAGGTGTAATTCCATCTCGAAAACATAGCCAATGTCTTCCTGCCTGTCCTTTCGAAACAAAGTATATCCTTTGATGTTAAACTCCCAAACAAGATCTTCTTTCAGCCACAACTCAGTAATGGCCACAACGTCGTACCAACCAAAATCGAATTTTGCCTCTGTGGTACAATTTAACACTTGGCTGTGTCCACATTTAAACCTGCTGGCTCATCTTCAGCTCTATCATACTGGTTTCCATTGCCCTGTCATATTAGTTTAAAACACTCCCAACAGCTCCAGTAAATTCGCCTGCAAGAATATCGGACCCTGCTGTAATCCCTGCCCCTTGCTGTATTCTTCGGCCACACACTTATCTGCCACCTCATTCTATTCCTATCCCCACTGTCGGGTGGCATAGGCAGTGATCCCGACATTACTACCTTTGAGTTCCTGCTTCTCAGCTTCCTTCCTAACTCCCTGTGTTTTGTTTTCCAGACCTCTTCCCTGTTCTCTTCCTATATCATTGGTACCAATATTTATCATGACTCGTGACCTTTCCTTTTCAGGATATTATGGACGTGTCCAGTAACGTTTCGGACCCTGGCTCCTGAGAGGCAAAGTAGCATCGGTGTCTCCTTTTTGAGTCCACAGAATCGCTTACCTCTCCTGCTGACTATAGAGTCCCGTATTACTGCTGACATCCTCTTCAGATTTCTGCTGTTCCGCGCAACATCCGGGAGTTGCCTGAGTTCATGTCCCAGCTCCTTGGAGCATAGGATACCGCAGAGGTGTGGTGGGGCTTATTGCCTGAGTTCATGTACTAGCTCCTCAGAGCAGAGGAGACTGTAGAGGTGTGGTGAGGGTGTATTGCCTGAGTTAATGTAACAGTTCCTTGGAGAAGAAGAGACTGTAGACTACTGCGGGGTGTGTTACATCGTGACTGGCTGAGCTTGGAAAAGGAAATGGAAATAATGTTCCTTTTCTGTGGCTCAGTACTGACAGTTTCAACCTAAAGAAGTGTCGAGAGTATCCGCTCCATTATGAGAAAGTAAAAGTCAGTAGAGCAAGTAAATTGCCCCCCGACCCCCACTGTTACCCTCTGCGGTGTTGCCCAGTTCAGCAGAAGCTGAGCAGTGAAAGCGGTGAAACCAGCCGCTCCACACAACACTCTCCTCTCCAGAATCACGTGTGCACTTGGTGCTCGCTGGAACACCGGGGAATCTGCAAACTACGAACAGAGGGGAGAGGAGAGGCTTTAACAGCGAACCTGAATCGGATCAGAAATGTTTCGGGGCCATCGTTCATCTTCAGACGCTCTTATCTCTGATCTCCCAATTTCACCCAAACAGTGTCCTTAACAATTTCTTATTATTGGGGTAAATACGTGAGTGTTCAGTGTTCATCAGATCAGGCATTGACCACCTATTTCTGTCCATCCTAAGATGCTCAACAGAAACACAAGGAGACTCTGCGGGCACAAACTGAAACACTGAGAGTGAACACGATCCTGATGAGGGAGAAGGTGAAGGTTTTCCAGCTGGTTGATCGATACGCTGAGCTCACGGTCATTTCTACTGTTCGAGATCGGAGACTGGTGGAACATGAGCTGCTGGCAAGAGGCAGAGACCACGAGGAGTGGAGAGAGGAACATCTCCGCGGACAGCTGGAGAAAATCGGGATTGCTCATCTGTTTGAGAATAGTTACTCACATAGTTTTTGGGACAAAATGAAAAGATTCTTCACACAATCAACTTCGGGATGTTCAGCAGCAGTGGCCGGAGTCCCAGGGATCGGGAAAACAACAATGGTACAAAAGATTGTTTATGACTGGGTCACGGGGAAAATATACCAACAATTCCAGTTTGTCTTCAGTTTCAAATTCTGGGATTTAAACTCCATTAATTGCAGAATAAACTTGAAAGAACTGATTCTGCATCAATATCCACATTTTGGGAATGCCCTGAGAGAGGTCTGGAAGAACCCAGAGGGATTGCTGTTTATATTCGATGGATTGGATGAATTCAAGCACAGAATCGATTTTGCTGACAGTCAGAGAGATACAGAACCCAAGCACCAGTGCCCAGATCCTGAATTCAAGTGCAAGGTGTCTGACATTGTGTACAGTTTAATCCAGGGCAAGCTGCTCCCAGGGTGTTCAGTGCTGGTGACCACACGTCCCACTGCGTTACATCTATTGGAAAAGGCGAAGATCAGTGTCTGGGCTGAAATCCTGGGATTTGTAGGTGAGGAACGGAAGGAATATTTCATCAGGTATTTTGAAGATCAGACGGTAGCGGCAGCAACCCCTCCTACTGCTGGATCCTCGCTCTGGCATTGGGTCCCTTCTTCACACAAAGAGTCAGGGACCCAGAGCGAATTCCCAAGACCATCACCCAACTATATTCCTACTATATTTACAACATCCTGAAAAACCATGGTCGTGAGATTGACAGTCCCCTGATGTGTTACTCAGGGTTGGTCAGATGGCCTTCAGAGGAGTGCTCGAGAAGAAGATTGTGTTTACAGGTGGAGATTTGATCAACTACAATCTGCAGCCTTCCCAGTTCCTGATGGAGCTTTTGGAGAGAGAGGATTCTGCCCGGAGCGTGGTGTACACATTTCCCACACCTCACCATCCAAGAGTTTGTAACTGCAGTAGCACAGTTCCTGAATCCACATCCCGGGGATATCCTGTAAAGGGATTTGGATAAAACTGTAGTGAATCAGATTGTGAAGAATTGTGACAAGTGACCAGGGGATCGGTCAGTAATTCCCCAAGGACAGGAGGGTTCTGTGGTTCCTTGTGAAGGGATGTTGGAGACTTCATCAGATCAGTGAACAACGGTAGTAAATCACAGGAATGGCCGTGTTTCTCACTGACTGTGACACGTCCATTGACAATGTTCCTTCTCAGTTGTACAAGGCCTTGGTGAGACCGCACCTGGAGTATTGTGTGCAGTTTTGGTCCCCTAATCTGAGGAAAGACATCCTTGCCATAGAGGGAGTACAAAGAAGGTTCACCAGATTGATTCCTGGGATGGCAGGACTTTCATATGAAGAAAGAATGGATGAACTGGGCTTGTACTCATTGGAATTTAGAAGATTGAGGGGGGATCTGATTGAAACGTATAAGATCCTAAAGGGATTGGACAGGCTAGATGCAGGAAGATTGTTCCCGATGTTGGGGAAGTCCAGAACGAGGGGTCACAGTTTGAGGATAGAGGGGAAGCCTTTTAGGACTGAGATTAGGAAAAACTTCTTCACACAGAGAGTGGTGAATCTGTGGAATTCTCTGCCACAGGAAACAGTTGAGGCCAGTTCATTGGCTATATTTAAGAGGGAGTTAGATATGGCCCTTGTGGCTACGGGGGTCAGGGGGTATGGAGGGAAGGCTGGGGCGGTGTTCTGAGTTGGATGATCAGCCATGATCATAATAAATGGCGGTGCAGGCTCGAAGGGCTGAATGGCCTACTCCTGCACCTATTTTCTATGTTTCTATGGTTCACTGTTACCAACACTGACTGCAGCAGGTGGGTCAGAGATTCACACCCCCTTCCCAGTGAGAAGGAGATAAATACCATTGTGAGATTGTCCTCCCTGCCCTTCCCCGTGTGTGACTTTTCTCACTACCAGATACCGTGAGCGCATCTCTTCTGGGCCTCTTTTCAGTCTCACCCCTCCCGTACAATCTTTTTCTGTAACCCCTCATCTTGTATGATTATCGTTTCCCCCCGAGTCCTCCTGTGAGACAACTCATCCCTATCCCCCTTCCTCCTGTGGGATCTTTTCCCCAATCCCTTCCTCCTGTTGGATGTCTTCCCCATCCCCCTTCCTCCTGTGGGATCTCGCTTCCCCATCCCCCTTCATCCTGTGGGATCTCTCTTCTCCTCCCCCTTCCTCATGTGGGATCTCTCTTCCCCATCCCCCTTCATCCTGTGGGATCTCTCTTCCCCATCCCCCTTCATCCTCTGGGATCTCTCTTCCCCATCCGCCTTCCTCCTGCTGGATCTCTCTTCCCCATCTGCCTTCCTCCCGCGAGATCTCGCTTCCTCATCCGCCTACCTCCTGCAGGTTCTATCTTCCCCATCTGCCTTCCTCCCGCGAGATCTCGCTTCCTCATCCGCCTACCTCCTGCTGGATCTCTCTTCCCCATCTGCCTTCCTCCCGCAGGATCTCGCTTCCTCATCCGCCTACCTCCTGCAGGTTCTATCTTCCTATCCTTTTGCTTGGCTGGAGTCCCACCACTATCTCCCATCGACACTTTCCCATTCACAAATCTTCCTCACTGGGGGACTTACTTCCATCCTTCAATTCTTGCAGGTAGGTTTGCTAGAGAGGCTCTAGTGGATTTAAACGAGATACAAGTGGCGAGGGGAACCAAAGTGTAGGAACAGATGTAGGGGAGAAGGAAGAAAAAGGAGATAGTAAAGTTGTTTGCACCGTTAGTGATAAACAGAGAGATAGAGGTGGAAAATTTCTTAAATGCATTTATTTTAATGCTAGGAGCATTGTAAGAAAGGTGGATGAGCCTAGAGCATGGATTGATACCTGGAAGTATGATGTAGCTATTAGTGAAACATGGTTGCAGGAGGGGTTTGTTTGGCAACTAAATATTTCTGGATTTCATTGCTTCAGGTGTGCTAGAATCAGAGGGACAAGAGGGGGAGGTGTTGCTTTGCTTGTCAGAGAAAATATTACAGCAGTGCTCTGGCAGGATAGATTAGAGGGCTCGTCTAGGGAGGCTATTTGGGTGGAATTGACGAATCGGAACAGTGTAGTAACACTTATAGGGGTGTATTCTAGACCACCAAATGGGGAGCAAGAATTGAAGGAGCTAATTTGTAAGGAGATAGCAGATATTTGTAGTAAGCACACGGTTGAGAGTGTGGGAGATTTTAATTTTCCACACGTAGACTGGGAAGCCCAGACTGTAAAAGGGCTAGATGGTTTGGAGTTAGTAAAATGTGTGCAGGATAGTTTTTTGCAGCAACACATAGAGGTACCAGCTAGAGAAGGAGCAGTGCTGGATTTCCTGTTAGGGAATGAGATAGGGCAGGTGACGAAGGTATGTGTTTGGGAGCAATTCGGGTCCAGTGATCACAATGCCATTAGTTTCAATATAATTATGGAGAAGGATAGGTCTGGACCGAGGGTTGAGATTTTTGATAGGAGAAAGGCTAACTTTAAGGAGATGCGAAAGGATTTAGAAGGAGTGGATTGGGACAATTTGTTTTATGGGAAGGATGTAATAGAGAAATGGAGGTCATTTTAAGGTGAAATTTTGAGGGTACAGAATCTTTATGTTCCTGTCAGGTTGAAAGGAAAGGTTAAAAGTTTGAGAGAACCATGGTTTTCAAGGGATATTGGAAACTTGGTTTGGAAAAAGAAAGATATCTACAATAAATATAGGCAGCATGGAGTAAATGAGGTGCTCGAGGAATATAAAGAAGGTAAAAAGAATCTTGAGAAAGAAATTAGAAAAGCTAGAAGAAGATACGAGGTTGTTTTGGCAAGTAAGGTGAAAATAAATCCAAAGTAAATGCAAAGGGTTTCTACCGTTATATTAATAGCAAAAGGACAGTAAGGGATAAAATTGGTCCCTTAGAGAATCAGAGTGGGCAGCTATGTATGGAGCCAAAAGAGATGGGGGAGATTTTGACCAATTTCTTTTCTTCAGTATTCACTAAGGAGAGGATATTGAATTGTGTATGGTAAGGGAAACAAAGAGGGTAGTTATGGAAACTATGATAATTAAAGAAGAGCAAGTACTGGAGCTTTTAAGGAATATAAAAGTGGATAAGTCTCCAGGTCCTGACAGGATATTCCCTAGGACCTTAAGGGAAGTTAGTGTGGAAATAGCAGGGGCTCTGACAGAAATATTTCAAATGTCATTAGAAATGGGGATGGTGCCGGAGGATTGGAGTATTGCTATATATGGTATATATAATTATCTGGATAGACAGGGTCTGATTAGGAACAGTCAACATGGATTTGTGCATGGAAAGTAATGTTTGACAAATCTTATTGAATTTTTTGAAGAGGTTGCTAGGAAAGTTGACAAAGGTAAAGCGGTGGATGTTGTCTATATGGGCTTCAGTAAGGCCTCTGACAAGGTTCCACACGGAAGGTTAGTTAGGAAGGTTCAATCGTTAGGTATTAATATTGAAGTAGTAAAATGGATTCAGCAGTGGCTGGATGGGAGACGCCAGAGAGTAGTGGTGGATAAATGTTTGTCAGATTGGAGGCCGGTAACTAGCGGTGTGTCTCAGGGATCTGTACTGGGTCCAGTGTTGTTTGGCATATACATTAATGATCTGGATGATGGGGTGGTAAATTGGATGAGTAAATATGCAGATGATACTAAGATAGGTAGAGTTGTGGATAATGAAGTAGGTTTTCAAAGCTTGCAGAGAGATTTAGGCCAGTTAGAAGAGTGGGCTGAAAGATGGCAGAGGGAGTTTAATGCTGATAAATGTGAGGTACAACATTTTGGTAGGACTAATCAAAATAGGACATACATGGTAAATGGTTGGGCATTGAAGAATGCTGTAGAACAGAGGGATCTGGGAATAATGGTGCATAGTTTCCTGAAGGTGGAATCTCATGTGGATAGGGTGGTGAAGAAAGCTTTTGGTTTGCTGGCCTTTATTAATCAGAGCATTGAGTATAGGAGTTGGGATGTAATGTTGAAATTGTACAAGGCATTGCTAAGGCCAAATTTGGAGTATTGTGTACAGTTCTGGTCACTGAATTATAGGAAAGATGTCAATAAAATAGAGAGAGTACAGAGAAGATTTACTAGAATGTTACCGGGGTTTCATCACCTAAGTTACAGAGAAAGGTTGAACAAGTTGGGTCTTTATTCTTTGAAGCGTAGAAGGTTGAGGAGAGACTTGATAGAGGTATTTAAAATTATGAGGGGGATAGATAGAGTTGACGTGGATAGGCTTTTTCCATTGAAATTGGGGGAGATTCAAACTAGAGGACATGAGTTGAGAGTTAAAGGGCAAAAGTTTAGGGGTAACATGAGGGGGAACTTCTTTACTCAGAGAGTGGTAGCTGTGTGGAACGAGCTTCCAGCAGAAGTGGTTGAGGCAGGTTCGATGTTGTCATTTAAAGTAAAATTGGATAGCTATATGGACAGGAAAGGAATGGAGCGTTACGGGCTGAGTGCGGGTCAGTGGGACTAGGTGAGAGTAAGCATTTGGCATGGACTAGAAGGGCCGAGATGGCCTGTTTCCGTGCTGTAATTGTTATATATCGTTATATGGTTAACCCTACCCCTCTGGAGTCTCTCACATCAGAAACATTTCTCTCATTGGGAAATGAGGCAGAATATGTGGAGTTCACAGGGTCACATCGACAGACTAAATTACCGACATTCGGTGAATACCCTGGAGCTGGGCAGTGAGGGACATTGATAATGATGGGAACTCCGATCAGTGATTTACCGAAGGGTTTAATGTTTCCTGAAATATTCGAGTGAGAGAAATTCCCTCAGACCCACAGTTTGAATCACTTTGTTGATCAACTTGTTTGTTTGTGTTCAGACTTGGGAGGAATAAACTGGGAGATTCAGGAGTGAAACTGGTGTCTGCGGCTCTGAGGAACCCAGAGTGTAAAATACAGAAACTGTGGTAAGTACCAGACTGTGGGAGATTGTGTTTTCGGTCACTGGGTGTCTGACACTGAACATTAATGCGATCAGTAATTGTGTTACTGATAAACACTGGGGATTTGTACCGTCTCCTGTCTCTCTGTGTCCTTCACCCTCACTCTCTCTCATCTCCAGGCTGGGGGATGTCGGTCTCACAGATTCTGGTGCCGAGGATCTCGTCTCCGCTCTCAGTACAAACCCATCACTGACGGAGCTGGACCTGAGTGGTAATAAACTGGGAGATTCAGGAGTGAAACTGGTGTCTGCGGCTCTGAGGAACCCGGAGTGTAAAATACAGAAACTCTGGTAAGTACAAGACTGTGGGAGATTGTGTTTACAGTCACTGAGTGTCTGACACTGAACAATAATGTGATCAGTAATTTCTTTATTAACCTTTTTATTGATTTAAAAGTATAAATACAGTAAAGAGAATTAGTTCAAGTATATATATCAGTAACAATATAAACCAAGATTAAGATAGACATTGTCAAAGTCATAGATATTAAACTAGTATAATATATAATAAAAGAAAATGAAAATAACAATTCTCCTCTTAACCAGTTTATGAAGAGAAAGGAAAAAACATTGGGTTTTAAATGAAAAGGGAAAAAAAACGCTACACTATAACAAAACAAAAAAAGGGGGACTGGGCATCTCATTTTGAGGATACGACCCAAAAAGAGAGAGAGAGAAAGACTTTCTGATCAAATCTAAAACTTCGATTAAAAAAAGATTGTAAGAGTAATAAATCAAATTAAATGAAAATATTGGATAAAAGGTCACCATATTTGCTCAAATTTAAAGGATGTATCAAATGTCCGACTTCTTATTTTCTCTAAACTTAAACAGGACATAATGGAGGAGAGTCAGTAAATGACTGTAGGTGGATTAGAATCCTTCCACTCCAATAAAGTGGCTCTCCCAGCCGGTAAGGTCGAAACGGCTATCATACATCGAGCGGAAACAAGAATATTTCGTAAGCAAATTAGGTTGTAGATCCAGATCCAAGACTTTTGATAGTGTTTTAAAAACATCTCTGCAAAAGTTATCTGGCTTTATACAAGACCAATACGTATGAGTTAAAGCGTCCAGCTCAATATTACATCTGTCACAAGTAGGATTAATACTGGAGAAAATTTGCGCTGGTTTATCCTTTGACACATGGGCCCGATGCGCTACCTTGAACTGTATCAAGGAACGACAGGCACAAATAGATGAGTTGTTAACCAAATGAAAAGTTTTACTCCATTGATTATCTGAAAATGACTCTTGAAGAGCATTTAATTTTATCATCAGATATCATTCGTGAACTCGATAACCGTTTATAGATTAAGCTAACAACCTTTTTTGAAATGGACTCTCCAGGAGGCGCTCATGGTGTGAGGTACATTTTGGCTTCGCTCCATTCCCTTTACTTCTTTTACCCGTAACCACCCTTATTTAATCTGTTTATACCTACACTAATAGGTTTATAACACAAATATATCTTTGAACTTTGATTTTAACTCGCTGGAAATGTGAACCAGAGGACGAGAAGTTAAAAATGGGAAAGACTCCAACAGCAACGGGAAAAAAAAGATGGCGATCCTAAAGCATCTAAGCAAATACCAATAACTTTTGAAATAATGTCGAATCTTCTAGATGAAAAACTTAATCAAAGATTTGCTGTGTTTGAAGAAGTTTTGACGATGATTCAAGATATTAGATTGTTTAGATGTGAAATTGATCAACAGCAAACTAGAATTTCAGAACTGGATGCTGCCCGTTGGCAGAGGACAAAAGATTGAAGCCCTGGAAAAAAATCTGGCTTCAACATCCCATGTTGGAACGTTATAAATCCAAGATTATTGATCTCGAAGATCGATCCCGATGACAGAACTTGCGGATAATCGGGCTTCCCAAAGATATCGAGACGGCCGATCCTACCAAATACTTTTCTCAATTTTTAAAGGATATGTTTGGTTCAGAGGTTTTGGAGGCCCCTCCATTGCTTGATCGCGTGCACCATACATTGCGCCCCAAACCTTCCAGAGAATTTAAACTGAGACCCATCATTATTCTGTTCCATTATGCTCACATGAAGGATCGTGTGGTACGAGCTGCGTAGCGGAAAGATATGATCGAATTTCAAAGTTTCAAATTTTGCCTCGTTTCAGTCCTGAAGTTCTGAGGGAATGGATGGCTTTTAAACCACAGATGTCAGAATTTTATCAAAAAGGCCTTAACCAGCGTTGCTGTTTCCAGCACGTTTGAAAATTGTTCTTGCCGATAACTCTCGTCGTCTGTTTAAATCTCCAGATGAAGCTCAGTTTTCTTGACAATCAGCATTCCTCTGCTCCGGACTAATTAACGGACTGTTGTTTATTCTCTTTGTTCTTACATGCTTGTTTTTTCAGTAGATCCAGATCCAAAACTTTTGATAGGGTTTTCAAAACATCTCTCCAAAAGCTTACAGCTTTGGATTTTTATAATCTGAGGGCTTTTGCCCTGGGTTTGTAGGGTAGGTATTTTTCGTATTTTCGGATAAGTTTTATTTCTTTACTGATTCTGTATTTTATTTATTCTTTTTTACTTTTTATTTTTCTTTCTTTGAAACTTTATAGGCCTATATCCTTGCTAAATGTGGATTCCAAGATATTTTCAAAATTACTGGCAACTAGACTGGAGAAAGTATTGCCTCCAATTATTTCTGTTGACCAGACTGGATTTATTAAAAATCATTATTCCTTCTTTAATATTAGGAGATCAATGAATATTGTTTATACTTCTTCATCCAGAACTCCAGAATGTGTCATTTCACTGGACACTGAGAAAGCTTTTGACAGAGTCGAATGGACATATTTGTTTAATTCGCTTGAGAAATTCAATTTTAGTCCGATATTTATATCTTGGATTAAACTGATATACCTTACCCCCTTCGGCATTTACCAATAATCAAAGATCTCCCTTTTTTCAGTTATTTCCTGGTACTCGGCAGGGTGGCCCTCTTTGTCCATTATTATTTGATATTGCCCTGGAACCTTTAGCTATTGCTATTCGTGACTCTCCTAATATATTTGGCATTACCCGCAGGAATGAGATACACAAACTATCACTATATGCAGATGATTAATTATTATATATCTCTAACCCTGAGAAATCCATTCCGGCAGTTTTAGCTCTGCTTCCTCAGTTGAGTAACTTTTCCGGTTACAAATTGATTAATAAGAAGCATAAGGACTTACTGAAGTTCAATTTTTTTTCCTAAATCCTTTTTTAATACTGTTGATTCCAAAAGTTCCTCTTATATATGGCAGAATAAAAATCTCAGATTAAGTAAAAAATACTTACGTAGAACATAGACATAGAATAGTACAGCACAGTACAGGCCCTTCGGCCCACAATGTTGTGCCGACCCTCAAACCCTGCCTCCCATGTAAGCCCCCCATCTTAGATTCCTCCATATACCTGTCTAGTAGTCTCTTAAACTTCACTAGTGTATCTGCCTCCACCACTGACTCAGGCAGTGCATTCCATGTACCAACCACTCTCTGAGTAAAATACCTTCCTCTAATATTCCCCTTGAACTTCCCACCCCTTACTTTAAAGCCATGTCCTCTTGTATTGAGCAGTGGTGCCCTGGGGAAGAGGCGCTGTCTATCCACTCTATCTATTCCTATTATCCTCTACACCTCTATCATGTCTCCTCTCATCCTCCTTCTCTCCAAAGAGTAAAGCCCTAGCTCCCTTAATCTCTGATCATAATGCATACTTTCTAAACCAGGCAGCATCCTGGTAAATCTCCTCTGTACCCTTTCCAATGCTTCCACATCCTTCCTTTCGTGAGGTGACCAGAACTGGACACAGTACTCCAAGTGTGGCCTAACCAGAGTTTTATAGAGCTGCATCATTACATAGCGATTCTTAAACTCTATCCCTCGACTTATGAAAGCTAACACCCCATAAGCTTTCTTAACTACCCTATCCACCTGTGAGGCAACTTTCAGGGATCTGTGGACATGCACCCCGAGATCCCTCTGCTCCTCCACACTACCAAGTATCCTGCCATTTACTTTGTACTCTGCTTTGGAGTTTGTCCTTCCAAACTGTACCATCTCACACTTCTCCGGGTTGAACTCCATCTGCCACTTCTCAGCCCACTTCTGCATCCTATCAATGTCTCTCTGCAATCTTTGACAATCCTCTACACTATCTACAACACCACCAACCTTTGTGTCGTCTGCAAACTTGCCAACCCACCCTTCTACCCCCACATCCAGGTCGTTAATAAAAATCACAAAAAGTAGAGGTCCCAGAACAGATCCTTGTGGGACACCACTAGTCACAATCCTCCAATCTGAATGTCCTCCCTCTACCACCACCCTCTGCCTTCTGCAGGCAAACCAATTCTGAATCCACCTGGCCAAACTTCCCTGGATCCCATGCCTTCTAACTTTCTGAATAAGTCTACCGTGTGGATCCTTGTCAAATGTCTTACTAAAATCCATATAGATCACATCCACTGCACTACCCTCATCTATATGCCTGGTCACCTCCTCAAATAACTCTATCAGGCTTGTTAGACACGATCTGCCCTTCACAAAGCCATGCTGAATGTCCCTGATCAGACCATGATTCTCTAAATGCCTATAGATCCTATCTCTAAGAATCTTTTCCAACAGCTTTCCCACCACAGACGTAAGGCTCACTGGTCTATAACTACCCAAATTATCCCTACTACCTTTTTTGATGGGGGACATTTTGGCCAATTCCCTGCCCTCCCCTTTAATGGCTGCATGCCAGGTTTAATTCCCAACCGTTCTAACGGAACTGGCTCCAGCCTGAAGCTGTCTGTCGTTCGGAGCGTTCCCACAGTGATGTATTTCCGCCTCCTGTCCAGTGGCACAGCTTCCAGTGGATGTGCGGGTTTGAGACTCCCCCACGAGACCCCGGGGAATTAGACAGGAAGAGCCCGGGGGCCGGGGTTCAGTCTGGGACACTGGTGTCCCGGGGCGGGATTATCCCGGGAGAGAATCCTTTTGCTCCCTTTGCTGAGGACGGTGCATTCGGCAGTCTGGCTGATATAATGATGTTAAATTGACAAATACCTCGGCAGTGACCCTGGATCTGCAGCGATCTCAGACACGGCCCTGAAGTGTGATTTTATAATCATCGGTTCCCCGATGCAGAGTGACGGTGAGAAACGGGACTGATTATTCAATCTGACACTCATTGTCACCGGTCAGTTAATTGTGTGTGATTCTGAGTGAGTCAGGAGCAGCTTATTTATCCCTGCACACGAGCAGCTCACACATTGTTTAATTTACATTTGTCATGATGAAATCAATAAACCACTGTAATTTCCTGTCTTGGTGTCGGACTCGAGTCTCACTGGAGGAGAAACAGTACCCTGGGGTTACTGCTGCCCACCGCACCCGGTGAACTGCAATAATGGTGTGAGCTCCTCACACTGGTACGGCAGCGTCTCAGCTCCAGGCTGAGGGATGTCAGTCTGATAGTGTCTGGTCCCCAGGATCTGTTCACTCCCCATCCCGGCTGACCACCGCATCCTCTCACGCCAGATACTCGCACTATCCTGATCCCCACCTTCCTGCGTGCTTTCTTGCTCTCACAGTCAAAAACAATAAAGGAGATTGGAAGCTCATATACTGTATAATATCGGACCCACGTCCACCAAGGTCGCAAACAGAAGGGAACAGAAGCAATCAACACGGGCTGAAGCTCCCTCTTTACAGACCTGGCACACAAACCCGGGGCCAGACAGAGTCAAGCTTCCTCCGCACAGACCCGGCTCACACCCCCACAATCAAAGCATCTCATAATCTTATACACCTCTATCAGGCCACCTCTCATCCTCTGTTGCTCCAAGGAGAAAAGGCCAAGTTCACTCAACCTATTCTCATAAGGCATGCTCCCCAATCCAGGCAATATCCTTGTAAATCTCCTCTGCACCCTCCCCATGGTTTCCATATCCTTCCTGTAGTGAAGCGACCAGATCTGAGCCAGTACTCCAAGTGGGGTCTGACCAGTGTCTATATAGCTGCAACATTACCTCTCGGCTCCTAAATTCAATGCCACGATTGATGAAGGCCAATATACCGTACACCTTCTTAACCACGGAGTCAACCTGCACAGCTGCTTTGAGCATCCTATGGACTCGGACCTCAAGAACCCTCTGATGCTCCACACTGCCAGGAGTCTTACCATTAACACTACCTGTAAAAGTACAACGAAGGAATAGGGAAAAAGCCTAAGAAGGTTAATGCGTACGGATAACTGCATTCTACTCTTTATTTGTTGTTTAATCTCCCCGAGGGGAGGTGCAGCATTCCGAGGGGTACTGCAATACTGGGTTGATGCACGGAGTGGACGAAGGAAGCCCCTATTCCATCTTCCTGTTCCAAAAATCAATGTAATATATGGTCCCAGATAAGGGACGCATCAGATTTTAAACTGATAAGAACTGATTTTTTTGAAAAATATACTTTATTCAGAAATATTACAAAATAAAATTATTTGCAAAAAAACATTTGTTGACCCTAAGTCCTTATAGAATAAATAAAGTTATTTACAATAAATCATGTGTTTACTCTGTCCTTATTCAAAATAAAGATGTTTACAATAAATCATTCATTGACTCTCATTCCTTTACTGATGTTCCATTACGGTCTATACCTTTCCACATTTCCAGCCACTCCTGTAGCACGATGTTGATTCATCTATCCACACCACTGAGGAGAGGAATACTCTTCGCCACCCGACTCCTCGCACTCCCGCGCGCGGGTGACAAACCGAAAACTGTGGTCCTTCTCCAGCCGGCTTTTGCGGTGGCTGCACCAAGTTTGAGTGCATCCCCCAGCATGTGATTTGTAATTTAAATTTTTAATATTTACTATCGATTTGTACTCCAGGGAGCACGAAGAGCAGAATCAAATATCGCTGTGATGATTGTACGCTCTAGTATCAATTGTTTGGCAACAATAAAGTACTCCTGCAGCTGAGAATGTGCCAGTCGGCAGCACATTCTCCCACGGACATCTCCATGTGCTGGTAAATCATCAATTTTCGGGCCGACCCAAGAGCGTCCTTCACTGAGTTGATGATCTGACAGCAGCACCGGATGTTGGTCTCCGTGTGCGTCCCCGGGAACAGCCCGTAGATCAGAGAGTCCTCGGTTACGCAGCTGCTGGGGTTGAAACGTGACACTGTCCCTTCTGTCATCCTCCACACCCTCTCTGCGAACTGACAGTGTGCGAAGAGGTGGGTCACAGACTCCTCCTCATTGCAGTCCTCCTGTGAGCAGTGGGGAGCGGAGACGATGTTCCGGGCGTACAGGAGGGATCTGACTGGGAGGGCCCCTCTCATCGCCAGCCAGGCAAGGTCCTGGTGACTGTTGGTGAGGTCTGGCGATGAGGCATTTTGCCAGATGAACTGGACGGTCTGCTCAAGGAACCACCCCACTGTGTCCATCTCGTCCTTCTCCTGCAGTGCCTGCAGGACATTACGTGCCGACCACTGCCTGATGACCCTGTGGTCAAAGGCGTTCTCCTGGAAGAACTTTTCTATGAAGGACAGGTATGGCAGCAATGACCAGCTGACTGGGGCGTTGCGCGGGAGTGGGGCCAGACCCATCCTTCCTAGCCCGGGTGACAGGTACAACCTGGGCACATAGTGGTACTTGGTGCCCACATACCTGGGCTCTACACACAACCTGATGCAGCCACACACGAAGCTGGCCATCAGGATGAGGGCAACATTGGGGACATTCTTGCCCCCATTATCCAGGGACTTGTGCATGACGGTCCGTCTCACCCGCTCCACCTTGGATCCCCAGACGAATCTGAAGACAGCCCGGGTGATTTCCGAGCTGCAGGAGCTGGGGACGGGCCACACCTGCGCCAAGTACAGCAGCCCTGAGAGCACCTCACACCTGATGACCAGGTTCTTGCCCGTTATCGACAGGGAGCGCCCTCCCCACAGTCCCAGTCTCTGTTTCACCTTGGCAGTCCGCTCCTGCCAGTTCTTGTTGCACGCCTCAGCCCCTCCAAACCAGATCGCCAACACCTTCACGTGGTCAGACCTGATGGCGAAGGGGACGTTGGATCGGTCCGGCCAGTTGCCGAATAGCATAGCTTCGCTCTTCGTGCGGTTGACCCTGGCCTCCGACACTAGCTCAAACTGTTCGCAGATGCCAATCAACCTGCAAACTGACCTCAGATCAGAGCAGAAGAGGGTGACGTCGTCCATGTACAGGGAGGTTTTCACTTGGGTCCCTCCACTGCCCGGCAGCATCACCCCTCTTATGCCCTCATCCCTCCTGATGGCTTCGGCAAAGGGTTCAATGCAGCAAACAAGACAGGGGAGAGAGGTTTCCCACCCATTGACCTGGACTGCACTACAGATGTCTGTGTCGAGCAGTCTGATCTGATTCCGGATTCCCTCCCCAAAACCAATTTTGGAGAGCACATCCGCCATGTACGTGTGCGATATCCTGTCGAAGACTTTCTCCTGGTCCAAGCTGACCAGGCAGGCATTCACCCCCGTCCTGCACATCGGCGATGGTGTCCCTCAGCAGCGTGAGGCTGTCTGAGATCTTCCTGCCCGGTACAGCACAGGTTTGGTCCGGGTGGATCACCTGTCCCAGAGCAGACTCGACCCTGTTGGCAATGGCCTTCAACAGGATCTTGTAGTCCACATTCAGGAGAGATGGGTCTCCAATTCCTGATGTCCTCCCTTTCCCCCTTCTGCTTGTAGATGAGGGTGATCGTGCCCTTCCTCATGGACTCTGACATACTGCCGGCCAGAAGCATAGCGTTGTACACTTCCAGCAGGTCTGGGCCCATCCAGTTCCACAGAGCCGAGTACAACTTAGCCGGTAAGCCGTCGCCTCCGGGAGTCTTACCCGACCCAAAGGAATGGATGGAGCCTGTCAACTCGACCAGAGTCAGTGGCTGATCCAGACTCTCCCGCTTGCCGTCGCCTAAGACCTGCGTGATAGACGACAGGAAGTTGCGGGAGGCTGTGGATTCTGTGGCCTTTTCATCGTACAGACCGGCATAGAAGGACCTGCAGATCCTCAGTATGTCATTCTACGAGGACACGACTGAGCTGTCCTCTTCCTTAAGGTTGAGGATCACAGAGCTCCCCTTGTGCACCTTCTGGAAGAAGAAGCCTGAGCACGTCTCGTCCTGCTCCACGGTTTGGACCCTTGATCGGTAGATGATCTTGGAGGATTCGGCGGCAAGGTGCTGGGCTTTCAGGCTCTTCACCTCTCGCAGTTCCTCCCCGACATCCACCCCCTTCGACTGCAGGAGGAGGAGTTACTGCAACTCTGTCTGGAGTTTACGCAGTTCCATATAACCATATAACAATTACAGCACGGAAAGAGGCCATCTTGGCCCTTCTAGTCCACGCTGAACTCTTACTCTCACCTAGTCCCACGGACCCGCACTCAGCCCATAACCTTCCATTCCTTTCCTGTCCAATTTAACTTTAAATGACAACCTCAAACCTGCCTCGACCAGTTCCCTCTGCTCCTGGCTTGCCTTCTGGATACCCTTGCGTATGAAGAACTTCTTGATGTTCTCCTTGGTGGCTTCCCATCAGAGAACTGGGGAATCAAAGGTTTTCAAGGTTTTCCGACCTGTGTACTCCTCCTCTAGTCCTACTTGTAGCAGAAAGAGTGAAGATGTATCAATTAGTCGGCCAGGCAGCATCTCTAGGGAGAGGTACAGTCGACGTTTCAGGCCGAGACCCTTCCTTCAGTTAGTCCTGACGAGGGGTCTCGGCCTGAAACGTCGACTGTACCTCTTCCTGGAGATGCTGCCTGGCCTGCTGCGTTCACCAGCAACTTTGATGTGTGTTGCTTGAATTTCCAGCATCTGCAGAATTCCTCGTGTTTGTGCATCAGTTAGTGATCTCCAAACTGAGTTGGGTCTCACTGATGTAGAGGAGGCTACACTGGGAGGAAGAGTGATTATGAAAGAGGTGTAGGGATAGATGTAACACTTATTGTGGTTGCAGGGTGTTTGGCAGACGAGAGTCACAGCGAGAGTGATCCCTGTGATAAATGGAGACGGACGTGGAGAGGAAGATGTGCCTGGTGGTGAGATCCTGGTGGAGATAGTGGAAATTGCAGAGAATATGTTGAATGCAGAGCTTCAGTGAATGGCAGATGCAGTAAAGGTAATCCTATCGTTATTATGTCGTGGAGGGGACATGGGGAGAGGGCAGACGTGCAGGAAATGGAGGAGTTACGGGCGAGTTCTGTATTGATTGCAGTGGGCAGGAAACCCCTTTATTGATTGAAAAAAGATTTCTTGGATGTCCCAGCATGAAAAACCTCCTCATAAAATCAGATGCAGCAGAGACAAAGAAACTGAGAGAAGGGAATAGTATCCTTGAAAGTGACAGTGTGAGCAGAGTTTCCATAGGTCCATTTAATGTCAGAAAGTAACTGTTGTGGACAAGGTAACTGTGGGAGTCAGTAGGTTTGTTAAAGAGGCCAGAAGGTAATCCGTTTCTGGAGACAGAGAGAGACAGATCAGGAAAGGGGAGTGAGATCATGAAAATGGACCAAGCAAATTTGAGAGAGGGGGTGTATGTTGGTGGGAAAGTTGACAAATCTGACGACAACATGAGGAAATCTGCAGATGCTGGAATTTTAAGCAACACACATAAAAGTTGCTGGTGAACGCAGCAGGCCAGGCAGCATCTCTAGGAAGAGGTACAGTCGACGTTTCAGACCGAGACCCTTCGTCAGGGCTCACTCCAGACGAAGTCTGACGAGCTCCACACGGGAGCTGGAAACAGCATCAATGACGTCATCAATGTGGTGGAGAAAGTTTTACCTGTCTACCTTTGAACGCTCCAAAAACAGCCCAAAATTTTAAAACGACACCAAATTACTTCACTATACTCAATGCGGCACTAGCCAAAGGGCAGATTACAAATCATTTCCTTACTCAATGAGAAAGGTTCAATCTTCTTCCATGGTGTCAGGTAGTTTCTTTGCATCCCAATCGCAGTACTCTTGGCAACTCACAGCAGGCTGGTCCCAGGGTAACTCTGTAACCCAAAATCATAGTCAACCTTTATTGATCCTGGGGGAAATTGGTTTTCATTACAGTTGCACCATAAATAATAATAAAACCATAAATAGTTAAATAGTAATATGTAAATTATGCGAGGAAATAAGTCCAGGACCAGCCTATTGGTTCAGGGTGTCTGACCCTCCAGGGGAGGAGTTGTAAAGTTTGATGGCCACAGGCAGGAATGACTTCCTATGACGCTCTGTGTTGCATCTCGGTGGAATGAGTCTCTGGCTGAATGTACTCCTGTGCCCAACCAGTACATCATGTAGTGGATGGGAGACATTGTCCAAGATAGCATGCAACTTGGACAGCATCCTCTCTTCAGACACCACCGTCAGAGAGTCCAGTTCCATCCCCACAACATCACTGGCCTTACGAATGAGTTTGTTGATTCTGTTCACACAAAATAATCTGCAGATGCTGGGGTTGTTGATTCTGTCGGTGTCTGCTACCCTCAGCCTGCTGCCTCAGAACACAACAGCAAACATGATAGCACTGGCCACCATAGACCCGTAGAACATGCATCATAAAGACCTGTGGCTAGTACATTCTGCCCAGGAGATGTGCCCTGGCACTGAAGAGCAATCTCCCTGTTCAATCACAGCTACACTACCATTTAAAAGAAAATGATTAAAATAAATTTGAGAAACTTCAGCCTTGCAAACAGCCAAGCTTTAAAGTTCCCAAACCACAGCGGGAGAAAGGCAAAGAAGTCAGAATGTTACAGTGCTGGTTATTTAACATTCTGTAATCTACAACTTAGTATTCTTCTATCACACCAATAGTGTTGAACGAATAGAGTTCACTGCATAGGGTTATTGAAACGCTAATCTGTGGCTGGTCCTGCAAAAAAAAAATTGCTCCCCAGGGATGGACGAAAGGAACTGGGAGAATAATATAACGACGGAATGGCAATCTTTTGAAATAAAATAAGTGCTGGGAATACTTGCCACTTTAGTCAGCATTTTGCAGAGAAATAGAGCAAATGTGTCAGGTTAATGGCTCTTAGAACTGATGAAAGATCACTGCCATGATTAAGAATCACATCTGAATCATTAACTGCTTCTTTGTCTACAGAATGCTGCATTACCACCAAATCCTTTTCGGCATTTTATGCCTCTTTTCCCCAGATTTCCACCTTTTTTTTTCCCTCCTTGGAGACGTAGTAAGTGATACAAGCCATAGGTCGGAGAATGTTGTTAAATGCTGGATGGAGCTGGACAAACTTAGGCAAATACGGAATGTTCATAATTACTTCCGGTATTTGGCTGGTGGGATACGGCAGAAAGGCCTTCGGATGTCAGGAAAGTAGTATACCCACATTCTCCCGATTATCTCCGATTTGTTAATGGAACCAGTTCTGGTCAACAAGCTTTCTTTACCAATGAAGTCCAGCCGGACGGTTAGATTATTTTCTGTGGAAATAATCCATTGACTGCAATGCCGTTATTTGCCACATGCCAGCTCACACTTAAATATTGTCCGAGTTGCAACCCTACCCCCTCCCTTTCATCCGACTCTATCCCGTCCCTCTCCCCGACCAACTCAACTACCCATCGTCCCCCATCAAACGACCTCACTTACCCCATTTACAACCCTCTCCTTCTTCGCAATCCCCAGCCATCGCTTCCACCCGATGTTCCTAGCCACCCTCCTCCCGTTTCCGGAGGACCCCCTCCCCAATCACCTGCCCCGCCAGGCTCGCCAAACGACCCGGCCGCAACTTCGCTTCTCTCGCTGCAACGCCTTCCGTAAACGTCATCACGCTTGCAATGACATCAGACGCTAGAGGGCGGGCAAAACAGCTGAGGAGGAGGAGTTGCATACAAACCAGGGCCGCCTCTCTCATTTGGTTGGCGGAATATCCGCTATTTTACATGATCAGCTGTATTCCGAAAGAGATTTCGCGACAAGGGAGAAAAATACAACTTATGTCAAAGACTGAGCGAAATTACACCAAACCTACTTCAAAAGTTGAAGAGAGGTAGGATAAATCGGTGTCCTGTAGACAGTCGGTCCAACTTAATAGAGGGAAGACTAGCAAGATCCGAAAGGGTCCGGACATTTGTGGTATCGCTTCTCGGCCTTTTGGCTAAGATCAAGTGTAGTATCTGTTCCTGGGGATTCTGCTGCGGGGAGGCAACTTCTCAATCACCCAAGTGAAAGAGGTGGTTGCGGGGCGCCTCCTGGTAGCAGACGTCAAATACCGGGGCACTCCGCTCCGGCTGATCAACATGTACGCCTCCCCCGTGCGGAGCGAGCGGCTGGCCGTCTTCGAGCAGCTCCCACAGCTGCTGGTGACGACCCAGCCGGTCGTTCTGGCCGGAGACTTCAATTGCACCATTGATGCGGCTGGAGGACCCGGCAGTGCCGACGGCAGGCTAGACAGTACCTCTAGACTCCTGAGGGAAATGGTGAAGACAGCCAAGCTGCGCGACGCCTTTGGCACCCCCACAGGTGGAGCACAGCCGCAAGCCACCTGGACACGATCGGACGGCTCAGCCCGCTCCCGGATCGACTTCCTCTTCCTGTCTGAGTCCCTCACGGTCAGGTCCACCGACGTCACGCCGGTGTTCTTCTCTGACCACTGCCTTCTGAGAGCCACCTGTCACTTACGGGAGGACCAGAAGGCAGGCAGGGGGACGTGGAAGCTGAACGTAAAGCTGCTGACCCCAGAGAACATCGAGGAACTAGAGAGGGAGTACACAGGTTGGAGAACCTTGAAAGCCTTCTTTGATTCCCCGGTTCACTGGTGGGAAGCCACCAAGGAGAACATTAAGAGGTTCTTCATCCGCAAGGGTATTCAGAAGGCAAGGCAGGAGCAGAGGGAACTGCGTAAACTCCAGACAGAGTTGCAGCAACTTCTCCTTCTGCAGTCGAAGGGGGTGGATGTCAGGGAGGAACTGCGAGAGGTGAAGGGCCGGCAAGCCCAGCACCTCGCCGCTGAATCCTCCAAGATCATCTTCCGATCAAGGGTCCAAACCGTGGAGCAGGACGAGACGTGCTCACGCTTCTTCTTCCAAAAGGTGCACAGGGGGAGCTCTGTGATCCACAACCTTAAGGAAGAGGACGGCTCAGTCGCGTCCTCGCAGACCGACATACTGAGGATCTGCAAGTCCTTCTATGCCGGTCTGTACGAGGAAAAGGCCACAGAATCCACAGCCTCCCGCAACTTCCTGTCGTCTATCACGCAGGTCTTAGACGACGGCAAGCGGGAGAGTCTGGATCAGCCACTGACCCTGGACGAGCTGACAGGCTCCATCCGTTCCTTCGGGTCGGGTAAGACTCCCGGAAGCGACGGCTTACCGGCCGAGTTGTACTCGGCTCTGTGGAACTGGATGGGCCCAGACCTGCTGGAAGTGTACAACGCTATGCTTCTGGCCGGCAGTATGTCTGAGTCCATGAGGAAGGGCATCATCACCCTCATCTACAAGCAGAAGGGGGAAAGGGAGGACATTAGGAATTGGAGACCCATCTCTCTCCTGAATGTGGACTACAAGATCCTGTCCAAGGCTATCGCCAACAGGGTCAAGTCTGCTCTGGGACAGGTGATCCACCCGGACCAAACCTGTGCTGTACCGGGCAGGAAGATCTCAGACAGCCTCGCGCTGCTGAGGGACACCATCGCCTACGTGCAGGACAGGGGGGTGGACGCCTGCCTGGTCAGCTTGGACCAGGAGAAAGCCTTCGACAGGATATCGCACACGTACATGGCGGACGTGCTCTCCAAAATGGGATTTGGGGAGGGAATCCGGAATTGGATCAGACTGCTCTACACAGACATCCGTAGTGCAGTCCAGGTCAACGGGTGGGAAACAGACAGCTTCCCCATCAGGTCTGGAGTCAGGCAGGGCTGCCCCCTCTCCCCTGTCTTGTTTGTCTGCTGCATAGAACCCTTTGTGGAAGCCATCAGGAGGGATGAGGGCATAAGAGGGGTGACGCTGCCAGGCAGTGGAGGGACCCAAGTGAAAACCTCCCTGTACATGGACGACGTCACCGTCTTCTGCTCTGATCCGAGGTCAGTTCGCAGGTTGATTGGCACCTGCGAACAGTTCGAGCTAGCGTCGGGGGCCAGGGTCAACCGCACGAAGAGCGAAGCCATGCTCTTTGGCAACTGGCCCGACCGATCCAGCGTCCCCTTCACCATCAGGGCTGACCACGTGAAGGTGTTGGGGATCTGGTTCGGAGGGGCGGAGGCGTGCAACAAGAACTGGCAGGAGCGGACTGCCAAGGTGAAACAGAAACTGGGACTGTGGGGAGGGCGCTCCCTGTCGATAACGGGCAAGAACCTGGTCATCAGGTGTGAGGTGCTCTCAGGGCTGCTGTACTTGGCGCAGGTCTGGCCCGTCCCCCGCTCCTACAGCTCGGAAATCACCCGGGCTGTCTTCAGATTCGTCTGGGGATCCAAGATGGAGCGGGTGAGACGGACCGCCATGCACAAGTCCCTGGACAACGGGGGCAAGAACGTCCCCAATGTCGCCCTCACCCTGATGGCCAGCTTCGTATGTGGCTGCATCAGGTTGTGTGTAGAGCCCAGGTATGTGGGCACCAAGTACCACTATGTGCCCAGGTTCTACCTGTCGCCCTGGCTGCGAAGGATGGGTCTGGCCCCACTCCCGCGCAACGCCCCAGTCAGCTGGTCGTTGCCGGCATACCTATCCCACGTAGCAAAGTTCTTCCAGGAGAACGCCTTTGACCACAAGGCCATCAGGCAGTGGTCGGCACGAAGTGTCCTGCAGGCACTGCAGGAGAAGGACGTGATGGACACAGTGGGGTGGTTCCCTGAGCAGACTGTCCAGTTCATCTGGCAAAATGCCTCATCGCCAGATCTCACCAACAGGCACCAAGACCTCGCCTGGCTGGCAGTGAGAGGGGCCCTCCCAGTCAGAGCCCTCCTGTACGCCCGGAACGTCGTCTCCGCACCCCACTGCCCACGGGAGGACTGCAGTGAGGAGGAGTCTGTGACCCACCTCTTTGCACACTGCCAGTTCGCAAAGAGGGTGTGGAGGAGGATGGACGGGCTAGTGCCACGTTTCATCCCCAGCAGCTGCGTGACAGAGGACTCTCTGATCTACGGGCTGTTCCCGGGGACGCACACGGAGACCAACATCCGGTGCTGCTGGCAGATCATCAACTCGGTGAAAGACGCTCTTTGGTCAGCCCGAAACTTGATCATCTACCAGCACATGGAGATGTCCGTGGGAGAATGCTGCCGACTGGCACACTCTCGGCTGCAGGAGTACGTGCTGAGGGACGCACTGAAACTTGGTGCAGCCACCGCAAGGGCCCGGTGGGGAAGGACCACAGTATAGGTTTCTCCACCCGTGGGAGTGGGAGGGGTCGGTGGGCGAGGAGTATACCCCTCAACAATGAGATGCTAAGCTGAACTACTGGAGTGCCACGTGGGTGGCTATAAACACGGGTATTTTACTGAGTATAATGGAAACGTATGTAAAGGATGAAAAGTTATTGAATGGTTTATTGTATATATTTATTTTTGAATAAAGTATATTTTGAAATAAAAAAAAATCTGTTCTTATCAGTTTAATATCTGATACGTCCCTTATCTGGGGACCATATATTAAATTGATTTTTGGAACAGGGAGATGGAATAGGGGCTTGCTCCGTCCACTCCGCGCATCGACCCGGTATTGCAGTGCCTCCGGGAACGGTGCACCTCCCCTCGGGGAAACTAACAACAATTGAAAAATAGAATCCGGTTGTCTCCATGCTTCCTGTTTCTGCCTCGTACTTTTCGCAGGCTACATTTGTTTTTAATGAGGGGACACAGCAGCTCAAAGGCAACCATGGGAAAATGGCAACAGAAACAGCACGCACACAATTTACAGCAGTCGTGGATAAAGTCAGGTCGGCAGGAAAAAACACGCAGATGATTAATAACGAACGTGGGAATAAAGTACACACACACACATTCAAGGGAAAAGTCAATACGATGCCCGAGCCCCTTCACTGTACAGGCACGGCTCAATGCTATCAGGGACAATCACCAACCCTATTCAATGCACAGCTTACCAACAATTTCCTCCAGCGCTGTTCCACGGTTCTCAGCCTGGAATGAAGCAGAGTGGTCCCTCGGAAATGGCAAAGAGAGCGTCCAGCCCTTTTCATGCAGGAAGGCTGAAGTGCCCGGCCCAGGTAATTCACAGGAACGCTAACGGCTCGGTGCCGGCAGGGTTAAGCTGATTACAAGGCCGGTGGTTAGGTGTGCAGTGATGGGCGAGGAGGGGTCAATCCTTGATTGGCAGGGGGCGTCTTCTGACCAGGCGTGGGCAGTGCTGTCACGTGACAGTCAGCACAGTCCACCCCTCGGCAGCCTCGCCACTCGCCAGGCGTTACCGCAGTGAAAAGGAAAGGAATACATCTTACTCTATTTATAAGGTGAACGCTATATCTGACTATACAGAACTAAAGACAGACAGACGTGCTCTTAAAAATTTGGCAGACAACATAATATACACACAGCGATGATAAATAACGAGAATGAGTGCAATCACCCAGTTGCCCACCACCCCACCGCCACAAAGCTCCTTCCACAGGGTGCAGAGGTCAGGGTTGGGGATCCATGTCCATGTACAGCTGCCTGCGCGTAAAACGGGGAGGGCTTGTCTCCAGCCCTTGCCTCTGCCCCCACTGCATCTATTCAAGGAGAGTGATACCATCCCGCACGGTCCTCCCGTTAGCTGGTGTCATGAGGGGCAGGATCACTGACTATATCGGGGTGCGCGGTGGTGACCAGGTATCCTGCGACGGTACCGGTCACCCGGGTGTTTTATAAAAAATTACGGTCGCAGGCTCCCTGGTAGATGCCGTTGACCAGCGCCCACTCTCTAACAACCCGGGTGCCCTGACTGACCGTACCCCATTGCGGGCGCCAGTGTAGATCCCACTCCAGGAGGGTGGGGTATCGGACCCTCACAGCGGTCACCACCCGATCCCACAGGGTAGAGCCTACCCGGATCTTCGGCTGCGGCGCCCGTGGGGCGTTGTTGATCAGACAGGCTCCCCGGGGCGCTCGCCTCTTGATCAGAGAGGCTCATGTTGGGGCCCCCCTCATCCCACAGCCGGAGCAGCTCCGCGGCCAGGTGCTCGCAACGTGGGTCCAACTGCTCGGGCCAGTCCACCGGTTTACCGTGGTCCGCCAGGCCTCAAATCCCTCTCTCGTCGGTCCAGCCGGGAATACTACGCTCGGTGCCTGTACTGGCCATTTTGCCCCTGTTCCAGAACACTTTCCCCACGCAGCGCCAGTGAGGAAACAGATTCTGCAGGTCTCAAAGTCAAGGGCTCTGGGCTCACAGTCTGGGTAGTGAAGGATTTTATTTACAGAAGGCAAACGGGGGAAAATGGCAACGGAAGCAACACGCGCACAACTTACAGTAGTCGGATCAGCAATAAATCACATTAAATCGCGTGGGGACAAAGTATACAACCACCCTTGACTTTGTGCAGGCGCGGCTCTTCTGCTTAGGGACAATATCCACACTCCCAACCCTATTCAGAGCACAACTCACGGACAGCACGGTGGTCCCTCGGAGGTAGCACAAAAGAGAAAGGGTCACGCACACGTGGGCTGCTTTATAGGTCTGGAAGGTCCAGCCCAGGTGATTCACAGGGAAGCCAATGGCTCGGTGCCAGCAGGGTTAAACTGATTACAAAGGCCAATTACCCGAGGCCAAGTACAAGGCTAATTAACGAGGCCAATGGTGAGGTGTGCATTGATGGGCGAGGCGGGGTCAAACCTTGATTGGCAGGTGACCTGTTTCCGGCCAGGTAAATGGGCAGAGCCGTCACGTGACGGTCCCGACCCCCCCCCCCCCCCCCCGAGTCCAGATGCCAACTGCGTTTCATTGGCTTTGTATCTGGAGTCGGCACAATGACAAAGCTGCGTCCGGTCTGATCTAATCACTCAATTCAGACCCAAACAGGAAATGTGCAGGTTTCATTTAAATCTCTCCATGTGTATGAACACTAATTACTATTCACATTCCTCCAGCCTCACTGGACAGGAAACATCAAGTGAGAAACAGCAGGAGGTGGCCATTCAGCCCCTCTAACCACCAACAAGATGACGGCTGCTCTCCCATCTCAGCCACATGTTTCTGTCCGATCCTCATTTCCTCGATCCCTTCGGTCTCCACACATCTACCAGCCTCTGTTTTATGTGAGGACGATCACTGAGTCTTCACCGGCCTCTGTGGTGGGGATTTACAGACATTCACCACCCTCGGAGTGGAGACATTTCCCCTCATCTCAGTCCCGGACAGTCCACCCCCTTTTTCAGAGACTGGGATCCCTGGTTCAGCGGGTAATGATGTTGTGCATTTCAATGTGTTCACCTCTCAGTCCTCGATTCTATAAATGAAAGGGTTATCACATTTGATCTTTCTTCATATGATGACCCCACCACTCCAGGGATCAGTCTGGTGAATCTTCATTGCACTCTCCATAACAAATACTCTCTAACCTCTTTGTTAAGGAGTCACGCGATGCGCTGTTCCCATTGGTCCGAAGTGATGTCAATCATTTCTTCCAGCCAATAGCGGAGGTGGACCAACCGAGAGGGCGTTACCCCCGCTGACACCGTCTCCCGAACTTTCCGTCACGGCGGGACAACCGTCAAAGTAAATGTCCGCTTTCTGATTTATTTCCATTTCCCTCCGAGGGAAGTTGGGGCGTTTGTGAAGCGTCTCCTGCGGCCGGAGTCTGATGTGTCGCTGAGAGGTAGGAGGAGACCGCTCGGCCCGTCGGTTTGATGCCGGTTCCCCGGGGAGGGAGAGGATGAAGACGGGGAGAGAGGGGGCGGACAGGATGTTTGTCCCGGTGGGGACAGGAGGGGCTCATCTGTGGAAATGTCTGAGCCCACGGTGGTGGCGATTCACCACATTGGGGGGCAAACACCGGCAGACTGTTGCCCTGCAAGCGGGGCCGATGGTCCGGGCAAAGTGACAATTATTTGTGTTTTGTTGAGACTGTACCGGGAATATGGTGTAAAATCCCGCTCCCCACACTAACACGGGTCACACAGACCAAAGAACAAACTGCCGGAGGAACTCAGTGGGTCGGGCAGCATCTGTGGAGGGAAATGGACCGTCAACATTTCGGGCCGAGACCCTCCCTCTGGACTGAGAGTGGACGGGAAATAGTCCGAGAAAAGAGGTGAGGGGTGGGGATGGGGCAAGAGCTGGGGAGTGAGAGGTGGATCCAGGTGAGGGGGAGGTGGGAAGGTGGAAATAGTGACGGGGTGGGAGGTGAGTGTTTGGGGCAACACGGGGCTGCAGAAGATGGAAATTAATTCCATAGAGGATTAACAAAGAGGTTAGAGAGTATTTGTTATAGAGAGTGCAATGAAGATTCACCAGACTGATCCCTGGAGTGGTGGGGTCATCATATGAAGAAAGATCAAATGTGATAACCCTTTCATTTGGAGAATCGAGGACTGAGAGGTGAACACATTGAAATGCACAACATCATTACCGGCTGAACCAGGGATCCCAGTCTCTGAAAAAGGGGGTAGACTGTCCGGGACTGAGATGAGGGGAAATGTCTCCACTCCGAGGGTCGTGAATGTCTGTAAATCCCCACCACAGAGGCCGATGAAGACTCAGTGATCGTCCTCACATAAAACAGAGGCCAGCAGATGTGTGGAGACCGGAGGGATCGATGAAATGAGGATCGGGCAGAAACATGTGGCTGAGATGAGAGAGCTGCCACCATTCTGTTGATGGTTAGAGGGGCTGAATGGCCACCTCCTGCTGTTTCTCACTTGGTGTTTCAGTGTTCCTGTCCAGTGAGGCAGGAGGAATGTGAATAGAAATTAGAAACATAGAAAAACTACAGCAGAACATAGGCCCCTCAGCCACAATGCTGTGCTGAATATATCCTTACCTCAGAAATTACCTAGGGTTACCCATAGCCCCCTATTTTTCTAACTTCCATGTCCAGGAGTCTCTTGAAAGACCCTATCATATCCACCTCCACCACCGTCACTGGAAGCCCATTCCACACACTCATCACTCTCTGCGTAAAAAAACTTGCCCAGACATCTGCTCTGTACCTACACCCCAGTACCTTAAACCTGTGTCCTCTTGTGGCAAATATTTCAGCCCTGGGAAAAAGCCTCTGACTATCCACAAGATCAATGCCTCTCATCATCTTATACACCTCTATCAGGTCACCGCTCATCCTCCGTCACCCCAAGGAGAAAAGGCCATGTTCACTCAACCTATTCTCATAAGGCATGCTCCCCAATCCAGGCAACATCCTTGTAAATCTCTTCTGCACTCTTTCTATGGTTTCCACGTCCTTCCTGTAGTGATGCGAACAGAACTGAGCACCGTACTCCAAGTGGGGTTGACCAGGGTCCTATTTAGCTGTAACACTACCTCTCAGCTCCTAAACTCAATCCGAGGGTTGATTAAGGCCAATGCACCATACGCCTTCTTAACCACAGAGTCAACCTGTGTAGCAGCTTTGAGTGACTTATGGACTCGGACCACAAGATGCCTCTGATCCTCCACACTGCCAAGAGTCTTACCATTAATACTATATTCTGCCATCATATTTGACCTACCAAAGTGAACCACCTCACATTTGTCTGTGTTGAATTCCATCTTCTACTTCTCAGCCCAGTTTTGCATCCTATCAATGTCTGCTGTAACCTCTGACAGCCCTCCACACTATCCACAACACCTCCAACCTTTGTGTCATCAGCAAATTTACTAACCCATCTGTCCACTTCCTCATCCAGATCACTTATAAAAATCACGAAGAGTAGGGGTCCCAGAACAGATCCTTGAGGCACACCACTGGTCACCGACCTCCATGCAGAATATGACCTGTCTACAACCACTCTTTGCCTTCTGTGGGCAAGCCAGCTCTTGATCCACAAAGCAATCTCCCCTTGGATCCCAGGCCTCCTTACTTTCTCAATAAGCCTTGCATGGTGTACCTTATCAAATCCAACGTTCTTCTGATGTTAGCCTTAAACTAGACTGGTGTTTAATATTGTGGATCTGTCAAAGATAAATCAGTTCTGTTTCAAATCTCATGTCACAGATACTTACTGTCTCTACCACACTCACTCTGTACACTAGAGAGGCCACTCAATCCGTCTGGTCCCTGCCCATGTTTCTGTTCCATATCAGTATTTTACAGTCTAGCCCTGTTGTTCACTTCACCTCTCACTCTCCCCATGATGACAGGTTGCAACTCGTCACTACTCTACAGGAGAAGAGATTTCCCTTGAATTTCATAGAATCAGATATCTAGAGCAGATTACAGGCCCCTCGGCTCACAATGTTGTGCCAATCATGTAACCTACTCCAGAAACTGCCTGGAATTTCCCGACCGCATTGCCCTCTATTTTCCTAAGCTCCATATACCTGTCTATTGGTAATCATTTTCCAATGTCTATAGATTCAGGATCAGTTCCTGTGGATTGGAGGGTAGCTAATGTTATCCCACTTTTGAAGAAAGGAGGGAGAGAGAAAACAGGCAATTATAGACCAGTTAGTCTGACAACAGTGGTGGGGAAGATGCTGGAATCAAGTATAAAAGATGTAATAGCAGCACATTTGGATAGCAGCGGCAGGATAGGTCCCAGTCAGCATGGATTTACGATGGGGAAATCATGCTTGACTAATCTTCTGGAATTTTTTGAGAACATAACTATGAAAATGGATATGGGAAAGCCAGTGGATGTAGTGTACCTGGACTTTCAGAAAGCCTTTGATAAAGTCCCACATAGGAGGTTAGTGTGCAAAATTAGAGCAAATGGTATTGAGGGTAGGGTACTGACATGGATAGAAAATTGTTTGGTAGACAAGAAACAAACAGTAGGGATTAATGGCAGAATGGCAGGCGATGACCAGTGGGGTACCGCAGGGTTCAGTGCTGGGACCACAGCTGTTTACAATATATATTAATGATTTGGATGAAGGGATTAAAAGTAACATCACCAAGTTTTCTGATGACACAAAGCTGGGTGGCAGTCTGAAATGTGAGCAGGACGTTATGAGAATGCAGGGTGACTTGGACAGGTTGGGTGAGTGGGCGGATGCATGGCGGGTGCAGTTTAATGTGAATAAATGTGAGGTTATCCACTTTGGTGGAAAGAACAGGAAGGCAGATTACTATCTAAATGGCGTCAAGTTAGGAAAAGGGGAAGTACAAGATCTAGGTGTTCTTGTACATCAGTCACTGAAAGCAAGCATGCAGGTACAGCAGGCAGTGAAGCAAGCTAATGGCATGCTGGCCTTCATAACAAGAGGAATTGAGTATAAGAGCAAAGAGGTCCTTCTGCAGTTGTACAGGGCCCTGGTGAGACCACACCTGGAGTACTGTGTGCAATTTTGGTCTCCAAATTTGAGGAAGGACATTCATGCTATTGAGGGAGTGCAGCGTAGGTTCACAAGATTAATTCCCGGGATGGCAGGACTGTCATATGTTGAAAGATTGGAGCGATTGGGCTTGTATACTCTGGAATTTAAAGGGATGAGAGGGGATCTTATTGAAACATAAGATTATTAAGGGATTGGACACGCTGGAGGCAGGAAGCATGTTCCCGCTGATGGGTGAGTCCAGAACCAGAGGCCACAGTTTAAGAATAAGGGGTAGGCCATTTAGAACGGAGTTGAGGAAAAACATTTTTACCCAGAGAGTGGTGGATATATGGAATGCTCTGCCCCAGAAGGCTGTGGAGGCCAAGTCTCTGGATGCTCTCAAGAAAGAGATGGATAGAGTTCTTAAAGATAGTGGAATCAAAGGTTATGGTGAGAAGGCAGGAACTGGATACTGATTGTGGATGATCAGCCATGATCACAGTGAATGGTGGCTCTGACTCAAAGGGCTGAATGGCCTACTCCTGCACCTATTGTCGATTGTCTAAGAGTGTCTTAAAAGACCCTATTGTATCCACGTCTACCAATGTCTCTGGCTGTGCATTCCACACACCCACCACTCTTTGACATCTCCTGTGTGCCTGCTTCCAAGCACCTTAAAACTATGCCCCTCGTGTTAGGCATTTCAGCCCTGGGAAAAAGCCTCTGGCTATCCACACGACCAATATCTCTCATCATCTTATACACCTGCATGAATTCCCTGCATGATTTTCTCCAGGCTGAATAAGACGATGAGCTCCCTGTGTATTTGAAGTTCTTCAGTGCTGTGAAATAATTTAGCTAAACTCCGTCTTCGCTGCTCTTTTCAATGTTTTTGGTCACTTTCACTAATTTCAAAGGACTGTGCCTCAGACAGCTGGGTTGTTGCAATGCGCCTCTGAAGTCTGACAGCAGACTAGCAAATGAATCTTCAATGGAGCACATTCAGAAACCAATGAGATGCCGGCCTGAGTCAGGGCTTTGAGGCTCCAGAGAGAGGTGGGGTCTAGAGTTTATGGGGAGGAGGAGGAATCTGACCAGCAGGATGTGCCTACAAATGAAAGATCAGAAATATTTGGAAACTTATTGATTGAAAAAAAAAGTTGGTTAATTTCTGCAAAATACTGGAATAAATCAGTAGATCAGGCAACGAATGTGGAGAGGAATAAATAGACAACGTTTCTGCCGAGCCCCTTCAGCATGCCGACGCTGTGTACTCCTCTGCTTAGTTGCTGCCTGAACTGCAAAGTTCCTCCAGCATCTTGGGTGTGAGTGCGTCTCTGTATTTCCAGCAACTGCAGAATCTCTTGTATTTTATATCTATATTGTAAGAGGGTTGTACTTTGGCATTAGATACACGTTGATATTGAGTATATTGTTTATGGGAGCCGCTTTCTGCGTTAGAACAGTTGCTGACTTTTCCATACACACAAAAGAAAATTAGGTATGGACATGGAACCTGTGCTTGCAGGAACTTTTAATGGCGCCGGGATTACCCATAAATTCCTGCGTTAATCATTTCGCCTTCGCCGTCGCCGAAGCACCGATCGAATGCGCAGGCGTGAGGGTGCTGACGTTGCCGAATATCACGCATGCGCACAGTACACGGTGGGCCTGAGAAGACCTGCAGCAGGTAGGAGCGAGTCTCCGGGTGTCAGGGAGATTGTTGGGGTGGGGATTCAACACCGACTGAGGGATAATTGTTGTGACTTCCGGGACAGTCCTGCTCTCTTCCCTCTCTCTCAGCCCCACCATCCGTACACGGGCCCCGGGGAGCTTCCGGCTGATGAGGGAATGGGAACCGATGGGTCTCTCAGACAGAGCTGAGCTCCAGCTGTCTAAATGCAAGGATCGGGAACTCGGAGAAAGGGAACAAAATCTTTTACATCAGCTGTTGTGAAAATCACCTTTGTTCTGCCTCCAATCACTAAAAAGAGAAAATCTGCAGAGAGGACACAGTTTTAAGGTGCTTGGAAGCAGGTACGAAGGAGATGTCAGGGGTGTTGTGTTCTTTATACGTACCGTGGGTTACTAATAACAAACCATATTCTGCAGAACTGAACTTGTATTTAACAGCAGCAAAACCATGTCTTACACTGTCATGCTTCTCGATCATTCTTCATTTCTGCGCATGCTGGGAACTCTGTCCAGTCACGTCCTGACACGTGACATCACCACAAGGGGTAAGTTTTTTACACAGAGTGGTGAGTGCGTGGAATGGGCTGCCGGCGACTGTGATGAAGCCGGATACATTATGGTCTTTTAAGAGGCTCCTAGAAAAATACAGGGCTATGGGGAACTCTAGGGAATTTCTAAAGTAAGTAATGTTCAGCACAGCATTGTGGGCCGAAGGGCCTGTATTGCGCTGTATAAATGGGGAAGTCACTTACCCATGACCTCTGGTTGTCGTCCCACTCAACATCAGTGGAAAAAGCTGCTTGCATTTACCCTATCTATACCCTCATATGTTTGCTTACTTCCAACAAAGCCTTTTTTAGCTGGATAAGATGATGAGGGGCATTGATGGTGTGGATAGCCAGAGGCTTTTCCCAGGGCTGAAATAGCTAACGTGAGAGATGTAGTTTTAAGCCGCTTGGAAATAGGTACCAAGGGGATGTCAGGGGTAAGTTTTTTTACACAGAGAGTGGTGGGTGTGTGGAATGCACTGCCAGCAGTGGTGGTCGAGGCAGATACAATAGGGTCTTTTAACAGCCTCTTAGATAGGTACATGGAGCTTAGAAACATAGAGGTCCATGTGCTAGGGAAATTCTAGGCAGTTTCTAGAGTAAATTTCATGGTTGGCACAACATTGTGGGCTGAATGGCCTGGAATATGCTGTAGATTTCCATGTTCTATGTTGAACAGCGAAATAACTTTGGCTATCCTACAATCCTCTGATAACTCTCCCTTCACTAAGGATGAATTAATTATCTCTGCTGGGGCCCGACGATTTCTGCACTTGCCTCCCATGGGGACTGAGGGAGCACCTTGTCATGCCCCGGAGATTTATCCACCCTCTTCTTTAATCTGTGCGGGTCCATGATTTTAATGCCGCTTTTCCACACTCTCATTGACACTGTGTCCATCTGAGTAAATAGGGATGAAAAGAATATTTAAGATCTCCCCCGTTTGCTTTGGTTCCACACATGGATTGCCATTCCGGTCTTCCAGAGGACCAACTTTGTGCCTTGCAATCCTTTTGCTTTTAATCTATCTCCAGAATCCCTGAGGATTATCCTTCATCTTTTCTGTGAGGGCAATCTCATGCCTTCATTTAGCCGTCCTGATTTATTTCTTATGTGTTCTCTTGCATTTCTTCTAATCCACAAGAACCTACCTGCCCATCCCTGTTCTGCAACTCCATTTTGTGCTTCACCAGGGTCTCGATATCTCTTGAAAACCAAGGTTCCATACAGTTTCTATCCTCACCTTTTATTCTGAGAAGCACATACCCGCTTTGTACTTTCAAAATTTCGCTTTGAAGGCCTCAATTTACCAAGCACGCCTTTGCCATAAAGCAGCCTGTCCCAGGCCACAGTTGCCAGACCCTAGTGTCATAATTCCGGGGGTTGATCCATGCCCTGAACACATCCGCCTTTCCTACACTGCTCCTTGTATTGAAATATACAGGGCTCAGCATATTCACTGCACCATGCTCAACGTCTTTCATTCCTGACTTTGTCTGAGGTCTGAACAACAAATGTTGCCGCAAACCCTGCACTATCTGTTCTGTTATTCAGGCTCCCATTCCCCCTGCAACTTTAGTTTAAACCCCCCCCCCCCAACCCCACCCCACACCATGCAGTTCTATCACCCCTTTGGCTTTCATCTCCCAGATCAATAAAAAGGAGGTGCATACCAGGTACAGGCAGATCGGAACAAATGGGTAATTATGAAATACAGGGAATTCAAGTGAACACTTATGAAAGACAAAGAAGGCATGAGGTTGCCCCAGCAGACAAGGTCAAGGAGAATCCTCATGGATTCTGCAGATATGTTGAGTGTGAAAAGATTGCAAGGGAAAAAATTAATCCTCTGCAAGATCAGAATGGTAATCCATATGAGGAGACAAAATAGATGTGGGAGATATTTTTTGCTCAGGAGATGAACGCAGAGTCTATAGAAGAGAGGCAAAGCAGCATCAAATTCCTAGACCCTGTACAGATTACAGAGGTGGAATATGAGAGGTGGATCAAGAAGGTTCAGTCACTCAGCATTCCAGATGAGATAGTAAATTGGATGAGACACTGTCTTTGGGAGAAGCCGCTGTGTGGTAGCAGATGGTTGCCTCTCTGACTGGAGGCCTGTGACTAGTGGTGTGCCACAGGGATCAGTGCTGGATCTGTTGTTGTTTGTCATCTATATCAGTAATTTGGATGATAGTGTGGTTAACTGGATCAGCAAATTTGTAGCTGACAGCAAGATTGGTGGTGTAGTGAACAATGAGGAAGACTATCATGGCTGCTGTGCGATCTGGACCAACTGGGAAAATGGTTTGAGAAATGGAAAATGGAATTTAATGCAGACAAGTGTGAGGTGTTGCACTTTGGTATGACCTACCAAGGGAGTTCTTTCACCGTGACTGGTAGAGCACTGAGGAGTGTTGTAGAAGAAAGGGATCTGGGAATACAAGTCTTTAATTCACTGATATTGGGGGAGTCCAGAACCAGAGGCCACAATTTGAGAATAAGGGGTAGGTCATTTCGAATGGAGTTGAGGGAAAACTTTTTCACCCAGAGAGTTGTGAATCTGTGGAATGCTCTGCCTCAGAAGGCAGTGGAGGAAAATTCTCTGAATGCTTTTAAGAAGGAGTTGGAGAGATCTCTTAATGATAGCAGAGTCAAGGGATATGGGGAGAAGGCAGGAACCGGGTACTGATTGTGGATGAACAGCCATGATCACAGTAAATGGCAGTACCAGCTCGAAGGGCCAAATGGCCTACTCCTGCACCTATTGTCTATTGAAAATGGTGTCATAGATGTGATGGAAAGAAGGATTTTGGCCCATTGGCCTTCATGAACCAAAGTACTGACAACAATAGATAGACATTATATTGACTTGTGGAAGACATTGGTGAGGTCTAATTTGGAGTATTGTGTGCAGTTTTGGTCACCTACCTACATGAAGGTTGTAAAAGAGGTTGAAAGAGTTCAGAGAAAATTCACAAGGATGTTGCCAGGTCTGGAGGACTTCGGTTATTAGGAAAGATTGAACAAGTCCGGACTTTATTCCTTGGAACATAAAAGATTGAGGGGAGATTTGATGGAGGTATACCACTATTATGAGGGGTATAGATAGGGTAAATGCAAGCTGGCTTTTACCACTGAGATGGGGTGGGACGACAATCAGAGGCCATGGGTTAAGGGTAGAAGGTGAAACGTTAAGGGGAACATGAGGGGAAACTTCTTCACACAGATGGTCATCCGGGTGTGGAATGAGCAGCCAGCACAAGTGGTGCATGCGAGCTCAATTTCAACATTTAAGAGGTTTGTATAGGTACCTGGATGGTAGGGGTATGGGAGTGGGCAGATTAAATAGTTCAGCACAAACCAGATGGTCCAAAGGGCCTGTTTCTGTATTGTAATTTTCGATGACTGTGACAAGAACCTGAAATAATACAAAAATTCCCTGTAAGTTCTTTTAACAGCTGTGCAGACCAACCATTCATCTCAGCAGGAATTTTGTATATGGTGTTAAATCTGTGGCACTTTAAAGTTAATAATGCATAAAAGAAAATCCCAGATGCATGACAAGAAAGACAATTTGCCTGATACTGTTTCAGTGACTGTGGGCCCAGGCACCCATGCTGCTCAGCAGGAACAGGGAATAATACAAATGGAGAGAGGCAAACTGAGCCAGGTCACAGATTGGAGATGGCAGAAATGCCCCATTCTTATAGAGACAGGAAGAGCATCAAGGAATTGATGGCCATTCCAGATACCAGCACTGTGCCCAGTCAGAAGATGATTTCTCTCTCCAACTTGGGTTGAACCTCATTGCAACCAGATCAAACCTTGAGAACTCAAGTAATCTCATCTGAAATTTGGTCCTAACCCAATGATGGATTTTGTAAATCTTTTTACAGGTTAAAAACGAGATGGAATTTAGCTCCTAGGATCTCAAACCCGGTACGCCAGTTTTGCTGTCTCTGTCCAGATGTTTGAGAAGTGGAGCAAGGATTTCAATCAACCATCCTTCCAGCTCAGACTGTGGGGAGGGATTCACTTGGTCATCTGACTGACTAGCATGCCCGTCATTTTGCACAGGGGAAAGGCCGTTCACCTGCTCAGACAGTGGGAGTGGATTCACTCGGTTATCTCAATTGAAGGTACATCAGCAAGTTCACACTGGACAAGGCCATTCATCTGATCTGTGTGTGAGAAGGGATTCAGTCGGTCATCCCACCTGTGGACACACCAGGCAATTCACACTGGGCAGAGGCTGGTCATCTGCTGAACTTGTGGGGAAGGATTCACTCGGTCATCTGACCTAATGGCTCACCAGCGAGTTCACACCGGGGAGAAGCCATTCACCTGCTCAGTCTGTGGGAAGAGATTCACTGAGTCATCCAACCTACAGAGTCATCAGTGGGTTCACACTGGGGAGAAGCCGTTCACCTGCTCAGTCTGTGGGAAGAGATTCACTAATTCATCCACCCTACAGAGTCATCAGCGAGTTCACACTGGCGAGAAGCCATTCACCTGCTCAGTCTGTGGGAAGAGATTCACTGATAAATCCACCCTACAGAAACATCAGCGAGTTCACACTGGGGAGAAGCCGTTCACATGCTCAGAATGTGGGAAGAGATTCACTGAGTCATCCAGCCTACAGAGACATCAGCGAGTCCACACTGGGGAGAAGCCGTTCACCTGCTCAGTCTGTGGGAAGAGATTCACTAATTCATCCAGCCTACAGAATCATCAGCGAATTCACACTGGGGAGAAGCCGTTCACCTGCTCAGAATGTGGGAAGGGATTCACTCAGTCATCCAACCTGCAGAGTCATCAGCGAGTTCACACTGGGGAGAAGCCGTTCACCTGCTCAGTCTGTAGGAAGGGATTCACTAATTCATCCAGCCTACAGATTCATCAGCGAGTTCACACTGGGGAGAAGCCATTCACCTGCTCAGAATGTGGGAAGAGATTCACTCAGTCATCCAGCCTACAGAGTCATCAGCGAGTTCACACTGGGGAGAAGCCGTTCACCTGCTTAGAATGTGGGAAAGGGTTCAGTCAGTCATCCAAACTGCTGGCACACCAGTCAGTTCACAGTGGGGAGTGGCCGTTCACCTGCTCAGACTGTGGGAAGGGATTCACTTGCTCATCTAAGCTAATGGCTCACCAGCGAGTTCACACTGGAGAGATGCTGTTCACCTGCTCAGTCTCTGAGAAGAGATTCACTGAGTCATCCAACCTAGTGGCACATCAGCGAGGTCACACTGGGGAGAAGCCGTTCACCTGCTCAGTCTGTGGGAAGAGATTCACTCAGTCATCCACCCTACAGAGTCATCAGCGAGTTCACACTGGGGAGAAGCCGTTCACCTGCTCGGTCTGTGGGAAGAGATTCACTCAGTCATCCAACCTACAGATTCATCAGCGAGTTCACACTGGGGAGAAGCCATTCACCAGCTCAGAATGTGAGAAAGGATTCACTCAGTCATCCAACCTACTGGCACATCAGCGAGTTCACACTGGGGAGAAGCTGTGCACCTGCTCAGTCTGTGGGAAGAGATTCGCTGATCAATCCAGCCTACAGAGACATCAGCGAGTCCACACTGGGGAGAAGCCATTCACCTGCTCAGTCTGTGGGAAGAGATTCACTGAGTCATCCAACCTACACAGTCATCAGCGAGTTCACACTGGGGAGAAGCCATTCACCTGCTCAGTCTGTGGGAAGAGATTCACTAATTCATCCACCCTACAGAGACATCAGCGAGTTCACACTGGCGAAAAGCCCTTCACCTGCTCAGTCTGTGGGAAGAGATTCGCTGATCAATCCACCCTGCAGAAACATCAGCGAGTTCACACTGGGGAGAAGCCGTTCACCTGCTCAGTCTGTGGGAAGAGATTCGCTGATCAATCCAGCCTACAGAGACATCAGCGAGTCCACACTGGGGAGAAGCCATTCACCTGCTCAGTCTGTGGGAAGAGATTCACTCGGTTATCCAAACTACAGGGTCATCAGCGAGTTCACACTGGGGAGAAGCCGTTCACCTGCTCAGAATGTGGGAAGGGTTTCACTCAGTCATCCAACCTACAGAGTCATCAGCGAGTTCACACTGGGGAGAAGCCGTTCACCTGCTCAGAATGTGGGAAGGGATTCACTCAGTTATCCAGCCTACAGAGTCATCAGCGAGTTCACACTGGGGAGAAGCCGTTCACCTGCTCAGTCTGTGGGAAGAGATTCACTAATTCATCCAGCCGACAGAATCATCAGCGAGTTCACACTGGGGAGAAGCCATTCACCTGCTCAGAATGTGGGAAGAGATTCACTCAGTCATCCAGCCTACAGAGTCATCAGCGAGTTCACACTGGGGAGAAGCCTTTCACCTGCTTAGAATGTGGGAAAGGATTCAGTCAGTCATCCAGACTGCTGGCACACCAGTCAGTTCACAGTGGGGAGTGGCCATTCACCTGCTCAGACTGTGGGAAGGGATTCACTTGCTCGTCTAAGCTAATGGCTCACCAGCGAGTTCACACTGGAGAGATGCTGTTCACCTGCTCAGTCTCTGAGAAGAGATTCACTGAGTCATCCAACCTAGTGGCACACCAGCAAGGTCACACTGGGGAGAAGCCGTTCACCTGCTCAGTCTGTGGGAAGAGATTCACTCAGTCATCCACCCTACAGAGTCATCAGCGAGTTCACACTGGGGAGAAGCCATTCACCTGCTTAGCCTGTGGGAAAAGATTCACTCAGTCATCCACCCTACAGAAACATCAGCGAGTTCACACTGGCGAGAAGCCGTTTACCTGCTCAGTCTGTGGGAAAAGATTCACTCAGTCATCCAACCTACACAGTCATCAGCGAGTTCACACTGGGGAGAAGCCGTTCACCTGCTCAGAATGTGGGAAAGGATTCACTCAGTCATCCCTCCTACTGGCACACCAGTCAGTTCACAATGGGGAACGGCGATTGTGATGAATCCCTAGATTTCGTTTGCTGTGGACTGTCATCTTGAGAGAGAGAGAGAGAGAGATTAAGAATGGAAATCAGTCTGACTTGCATCTTGTTCACATCACTCACAGCTTGTTTAGTTTTAACGGAGGACACAGACACTCAGAGTCAGACAGAGATGAAGGAGGAAAAATGGAAGGTTCAAAACAAGGGAACTACTGGCCAAGGGTCACTGTTTCGAACTTTCCTATGCCCCCAAGGGTGGGTTAATTATCGATTCAGCATACGTTGAATGTGTGGTTGTCATCTCGTTTGATCCATAGGAGTGGATCTATTTTGGGGTATCCTGTGAAGACCACTTATGTGTTAACCCTTGCCTGGGTGTGGTGTGGAAATTCACTTGAAGACGATACCCCTTGTGACAAGTACCTTCTGGTGATAATTTGTATGTGGATTTGGAACAACGACGGATAAAATCTACAGCGACTGTTGCCTCGTTTTACCACCATGGATGCTGTGGAATTCAACGTTATTGACTTCTCTCCACACTTACCCTGGATTACAAATACCTCTCTCTCCTCAACTATTCTATGGTTGAACTGGACTTTCATAGTTTACCATCTCAAGACTCCAAACCTTGTTTCCCCTGAGCTCAATAGTTTGGGAGTTATATTTACCCACATATATACATATAACACTGTTAACTTTTGTTTATCTTGCTTAAGTTACTATATTGTTAGTAGGTACTAATAAAGATAGTGGATTTAACATCAAAAACAGACTCTAGGTGTAGTCTATTGCAACTGACTCATTTCTAAAGTGTTACAGGGTCAAAATTTGGGCCTGCATCCGATATAGGAAAAGATTTGGAGGCATATTGATCAGTTATCGGTTTCATTGTAGAAATCCCTTTTGATTTATTTGTGTATGGAAAATCAGCAGCAATGGATGTTGATAGATGTCTGGAAGCGCCAACCTCTGAGGCGTTAGAGGACACCAGAAGGATTGAGTTGTTGAGTATTGCTAAAAGGTTAAAACTTGTGAAGGTGAAATCGACAATGAGGAGGTCACAGATGCAGAGGAAAATAGCTGAGTATTATGTATCTGAGGGTGTGTTTAAAATGCAGGAGTTGGAGGTGTTTCCTGAAAGTAAACCTAGTGAGCTAGAGCTCCCGCACAAGTTAGAAAAAATAAAGATAGAGGCTGTGGAAAGGCAGAGGCAGGTTGAGACTAAAGACGCAGAAAAACAGAGAGGAAGCAGAAAGACAGAGGCTGTTCGAGCTGGAAAAGATAGAGAGATTGCAGCAAAGGGGTCTAGCGTTAGACTCTGGTGATAAGTTTGAGGCCAGTTGGGAAGTTAAATTGGTGCCTCCATTTGACGAGGCAGAGGTTGATAAATACTTTCAGCATTTTGAGAAGTTTGCTCAGGGTTTAAAATGGCCAAAAGAGGGTTGGCCTATTCTCTTACAAAGTGTAATTAAGGGGAATGCTCAGCAAGCCTATTCTGCTTTGACAGTTGATGAAGCAGCTGATTATGACATAGTGAAACAGGCTGTGCTCAAAGCTTATGAGTTGGTCCTAGAAGCATACAGGCAAAAGTTTAGAAATTTGAGGAAATCTGTGAACCGGACTTATATGCAATTTGCTTATGAGAAGTTTGTGTGTTTTGACCGCTGGTGCACATATAAAAATGTAAATGATGATTTTAACAGCTTGAAAGAGTTGGTTTTAATTGACGAATTCAAAATGTGCGTCCCTGATGACATAAAGATGTAATTAAATGAAAAGGATGCTGCCACTTTGCAGGAGTCTGCTAGATTAGCAGATAAGTTTGCTTTAACTCATAAGGTTAAGTTCACCCAGAATAAGAGCTTCCAAAAGAGTAGCAGGGATAACCAGGGTAAACCAGAAATTAAAGCTGGGACTAGTGACGAGACTAAGGATGAAGGGAAGCAGTTGAAGGAGAAATATTCCGGTCTTCCTTGTTACTATTGTAAGAAAGCTGGTCATATGATGGCTAATTGTTCTGTCCTGAAGAAGGAAAAGGAGACAGTCCCACATGCCTGTGATCAGTATGTTGAAGCACCTATAAACCCACAGGGTTCTGAACATTCTGCTGAGGCTCAGTTAAGGACTGAGAGGTCTGACTGAGTTAAGTAGGGATTCCATCATTTTATGTCAGATGGGTTTGTATTAGTAACGGAAGGGTCAACCCCGGTACCAGTGAAAATTCTTCGAGATACTGGGGCTTCTCAGTCACTTATATCAGACAGCGTTCTAAAGTTTGGTGATGAGACTAACATAGGTGAGGTAAATCTTATTAAAGGCATTGGGGGCAGCATTGTTTCCGTGCCATTGCGCAAGGTCACTTTACAGTCAGGGTTGGTTTTGGGACCTGTTAGGATCGGATTATGCTCCAGTTTACCAGTGGAAGATGTTACTTTGCTGTCAGGGAATGACCTGGCAGATGGTAAAGTTGTTTCTGCAGTGCCGTTGACAACTAAGCCAACCACTGATGACCCACAGATGGATTTTAACATTTGTCACAGTAACTCAAAGTATGGCTAAAAAGTCTGCCAATGCAGATGGTTCTGTGCAGCATGATTCTGATACCCCTGATAGCCAAAATCAGGTTGACCAGGATTCAGGTTATGATGACTTGTCAGTGACCTTTCAGCCTTCATTGTTTCAACAGGATTCAGGTAGTAAGTCTGATGAGAAAGATTTATCCCTGTCTAGGAAGGAGTTTATAGCAGAACAGAACCGAGACCCTGAGATTGAAGCTTTATAAGAAACATTTCTCTCAGATGATGAGATTAAGAAAATGTCAGTAGGGTATTATCTCAAGGATGGAGTGTTAATGAGGAAGTGGAGGCCACCTGCTATACCTGCGAGTGAGGAATGGACAATTATTCACCAAGTTGTAGTTCCTAAATTTTATTGGACTGAAATTTTAACTTTGGCCCACAGTATGCCCTTAGGTGGCCATTTTGGAGAGAATAAAACTGTAAACAGGATTATGAGAGAATTTTTCTGGCCTAATTTGAGGAAAGATGTTGTGACCTTTTGCAGATCCTGTCACACTTGTCAAGTTGTGGGTAAACCTAATCAGGTCACCCCAGTGACCCCACTCCGGCCTATACCTGCATTCGAAGAACCCTGTTCCAAATTTATAGTGGATTGTGTTGGCCCATTCCCAAAGACTAATCAGTATTTACTAACTATTATGTGTACTGCATCCAGATTCCCAGAGGCAATACCTCTCAGAAATATTAAAGCTAAAACTGTGACGAAGGCTGTTAACAAGTTTTTTACTTTATTTGGTTTGCATGAAGAAATCCAGTCTGATCAAGGAAGTAATTTTACATCTGGATTATTCCAGCAGGTAGTTTATGAACTGGGAGCTAAACAAATTACATCGTCTGCGTACCATCCAGAATTACAAGGGGCTTTAGAAAGATTTCATTCTACCGTCAAAACAATGATTAAGACATACTGTGTTGAAAATGGAAAAAAATGGGATGAAGGAATACATTTGCTTTTGTTCACCGTAAAGGCTGATTTATACTTGTGCATTCGGGATACGCCGTATCCTACACCGTAGGCCTGATTTAATTTTTGTGTAGCCCTACGCCGTAGCGAGCATGCGTAGTTGTGTCTGCATCGCTCTGCACTTCACCACCAAAACGCAAGTTGGCGGTGGGGTTTCTCTGACTTTGTTGAGTTTCATCATGAGAGACATGGACGAGTAAATGCATTTCAAATATTTTTGGATGTCGGCAGGTAGATTTGACGATTTGGTTCATTGTCTCCAACCATTTATTTTGCATCAGTGTACAGACATGGTGGAGAAAAGCAACTGGAAATGCAATGCTACCAAGCGAACCAATCACAGTTGTTGCGGTCTGCATCGCCGCGACGCGTGAGTTACTTTTTTGAAGAGGTGCACGTTACCCTGCGGCGTAGGGTACATAGTGCCTATGGTGTACACTTGACGCACAAGTATAAATCAGGCTTAAGAGAGTTGGTACAGAAATCACTGGGCTTTAGCCCATTTGAACTTGTATTTGGTCATAGAGTGAGGGGACCTTTGACCTTGTTAAAGGAACAGTGGATTGATGGGGATGTATATGTTAACTTGTTAGACTATGTTTTGAAGTCCAAAAATAAACTCTACCAGGCCTGTAGTCTAGCGAGACAAAACTTAAAGATTTCTCAAAACAAAGTGAAGTGTTGGTTTGTTAAGCGGACCAAAACAAAAGAAAATACTAGGTGGGGGATAATGTGCTTGCCTTATCTCCAATGTTGATGATTCTACTTCAAGTGAAATTCAATGGACTGTATGAAATAGTCTCTCAGATTAATGATGTGAATTATGTTATTAAAACACACGACTGACGTAAACTAACACAGGTGGTACACATCAATATGACAAAGCCTTATTCTGCCAAGCAGGCACCATCGGTGAGTGTTGTCAAACATATAAATCTGACAGCCCTGAGAATGAAACAATTGACTCGTCTGAGACTTTTCACAAGCCAAACATGGTCCCAGTTAGGCTAATGAACTCGGTTGTTCTCAAAAACGTGGACAACAAGTTGGCTCATCTGCAGCCAAAGCAACAACAACAGCTGAAGGAATTAATTCTGAGGTTTAAAGTTTTATTTCCCAATGTTCCCAAGCAAGCCACGGTTGCAGTACATGACGTATATATGGGTCAAGCCAAACCGATTAAACAACACCCATATCGCATGAATATAGAAAAGTGTAAATTGGCTGAGCAAGAAATTGAATATATGCTGAAAGTGGTATTATTAGGCCTTCAACATCAGATTGGAGCTCACCCTGCGTTATTGTGCCCAAACTTGATGGTAGTGTTAGATTTTGCACTAATTATAGGAAGGTAAATGCAGTAACAAAAACAGATGCCTATCCTATCCCTAGGGTGGATGATTGCATTGATAAGGTTGGAAAAGGTAATTTCTTACAAAGATTGATCTGTTGAAAGGGTATTGGTGTGTTCCATTGACGGACTGAGGTAGAGAAATTTCTGCATTTGTGACACCTTCTGGGTTGTATGAATATAATGTTTCGCCATTTGGAATGAAATATGCTCCAGGAACATTCCGGAGAATGATTGATCCTGTAATTCAAGGGTTAGGACACACAGATGCCTATATTGATGACTTAGTCACAGGGAGTGACACTTGGGAAGAGCATATGTCTGTAGTAGAAGAGCTGTTTGACAGGCTTTCCAGGGCCAACCTTACAGTTGACTTAGCTAAGAGTGAATTTGGCCATGCTACTGTGATCTGTCTTGGCTGTGTTGTAGGTCAAGGCAAGTTGGCTTCTGTGCAGGCAAAATTCAGGCCATTTCTGAAGTTCCTATTCCGACTGTGTGACGAAGGCCCGTCACTGATTACAGACGTCTCATGGCACACTCGGTAAAACACCCAAAGGGTCATCCACACACATTATTCCCTCTGTTATTGTGGTGAGTGCACGCGTCACAATAAATCAACAGTCACAATTTTACACTCATCCCCAGCAGTAATAGGTATGAAAAAAAGAAACACACTATGTCACAGTTTTATTATCTCAGGTCAATTTATTCATATTCATCTTTCCAGTAAGTGTTTTGCCGAAGTGTCATGATAATCTGACGTCTCTCTCCTCCACAGTCACTGGGTCTGAAACAGAGCTGCTGCATAGAGCTGTCTTATATAGAGGCAGCAGCAACCTGCACAGGTGTGCCGATGGTGGAGGATACCATCTTTACCTGGGACAAGGGTTATGTTACCTAATTACTCATCTTGTGGTAAAGTTTTGGGGTTTATACAAGTTATTTAACCGGGAAATGGTGAATCCTGTGATGAAGTATATGTGTTTATTGTGAGAACTGGTGGTAGAGTTTTAGATTGTGTGAAATGGAAGATAATTGAGTTAATTAGCTTTTGGTTAGTCTAGGGAGATTGGCTTAGCAGTTATAAGCCTCAGGTTACCAAGGCTTTGGGTCGTTTTTTTTTCTGTTTAGTCTGAGGGTGGCTGTTAACCAGACAGGTGACAATTGCAAGCTGTGTGTGTATGTGTATAGTATTTTTTTGTTTTTAAAAATTCTTGTTTTCATGTGGACATCCAAGTTTTTGTTTTTCCACTATCTTTGTAAATAAAAGCACCTCAATCTATTTTTGCGACTCAAACCATCTTGTTATTTTTCTTAGACAGTTGACCCACAGTTTTTGTGACAGACTGGTAAGAAGGCTCTTGGAAGGTTTCTGGGAATGGTTGGATATTATCGTAAGTTGTGTAAGAACTTTGCTGATATCGCTCTTCCTCTGACTAATCTCCTGAAGAAGGGTGAAAAGTCTGTTTGGACCGAGACTTGTCAGGAAGCATTTGATCAATTGAAAGTTATTATTTGGGATTAGGCCAATCAATATAGTGTCGTCAGCAAATTTAATTAACAGATTGGAGCTGTGGGTGGCGACACAAGTCATGGGTGCACAGAGAGTAAAGGAGGGGGCCAAGGATTCAACCCTGTGGGGCATGTGTGCTGAGGGTCAAAGAGACAGAGGTGAGGGATTCCTCTCTTACCACCTGCCAGCCATCTGACAGGAAGTCCAGGATCCAGCTACACAAGGCAGGGTGAAGGCCGAGGTCTCTGAGCTTCTTCTCGATACTTCACAACTTCGTATGGCTAAAGCTCTGCCCATGACTGCAAGGAACTGCAGAGAACTTTGGTCTCATCTGGAAACATCATAGAAACAAGCCTCCCCTCTATGGACTCTTCCTACACTTCCCCTGCCTCGGGAAAGCAGGCCTTGTACTCAAAGATGCCCACAACTTTGGACATTATTGCTGCAAACCCAAACCTCCATCGGGGAAGAGATGCAAAAGCCTTAAAGCGCGTACCACCAGGCTCATGGACAGCTTCCTGTCTGCAGTTCTAGGCCAAATTAATGGTCTCCAGTCCAATAAAATGGACTCGACCTCACAATGTAACTCGACGTGACCCTGCCCCATATGTCTATCTGCACTGCACTTTCTCTGCAGCTGTAGCTCAGTACATGATAAGTCCCCATTTTAATTGTGTGGAAATATTAGACAGACTGAGCTTCTGCTTTGGAACCACAGAGGGAAAGTTAACTGAACTGATGAACACCAATAAATAGAAAAGGCTTCAATCTCGCATTACGATCTGCGGTAACTGGGATCAGGTGACCGGTGGTGGGTCTCCCAGACCAATTATCAGAATCAGGTTTAATAGCACTGGCTGATCTTATGTAATTTGTTGTCTCTACAGCAGCAACAGAATTTAATTCATAACAATAGATTTTTACCTTTGATTTAAAATAAGAATATACATATTAAGTAGTTAAATTATATAAGTAATACAAAATAAAATTAAAATGTAATACTGTAAACTACTTTAATTGTGTGGAACTATTTGACTGACTGGGTTGTTGCTTTGGAAATTCTGGAGTGAAGCTGAACTAAACTGTACACATTTATGAAAAGCTCAGATAAATACAAAAGGCTAAGTTCTCATATGAATGGGTCAGACACCCAGAAACATTGGCTGCCCTTCAGCAGGTAAAAACAGTGGAATGAGGCCTAGTCCCAGGCCTTGGCCCAGTGGTTATGGTCTGAGGTCTGGGACTTGGTGAGAGTAAGCATTCGGCACGGACTAGAAGGGCCGAGATGGCCTGTTTCCGTGCTGTAATTGTTATGTGGTTATATGGAAACATGCTGAAAATATTGCAGAATAAAACATTGTCCACCCACAACGAGAGGACATGACAGATCCGGATCTCACTGCCTTGTCTGAACGGGCGAAAGATGAAGTTACACGTACACTCCAGCAGTGACCGGCAGATGCTGCAGATCTGCGGGAAAACGTGAACAGGAAACGGGATCATGTGCTGGTGGAGGGTCTCCCACCTGATCCGGTGACTCTGCTCTTCGCCCCTCACACGCTGCCCGAACCATCCACCACATTTCCCACATCATTCCATATTTACACCAGATACATTTTTACTTCTTCCCTCCAAATCGTCCCTGTCCCTTTCCCTCCACCCCAAGGTCACAGAGTCACGGGCTCGAGTCCCATCCCGGTCCAACACACAATTCAGACCCAAACCGGAAATGTGCAGGTTTCATTTAAATCCGTCCATGTTTGTAAACACTCATTTCTATTCACATTCCTCCAACTTCACTGGACAGGAACACTGAAACATCAAGTGAGAAACAGCAGGAGGTGGCCATTCAGCTCCTCTAAGATGATGGCTGCTCTCCCATCTCAGCCACATGTTTCTGCCCGATCCTCATTTCCTTGATACTTTCGGTCTCCACACATCTGCTGGCCTCTGTTTTATGTGAGGACAATCACTGAGTCTTCACCGGCCTCTGTGGTGGGGATTTACAGACATTCACCACCCTCGGAGTGGAGACATTTCCCCTCATCTCAGTCCCGGACAGTCCACCCCTTTTTTCAGAGACTGGGATCCCTGGTTCAACCGGTAATGATGTTGTGCATTTCAATGTGTTCACCTCTCAGTCCTCGATTCTCTAAATGAAAGGGTTATCACATTTGATCTTTCTTCATATGATGACCCCACCATTCCAGGGATCAGTCTGGTGAATCTTCATTGCACTCTCTATAACAAATACTCTCTAACCTCTTTGTTAATCCTCTATGGAATTAATTTCCATCTTCTGCAGCCCCGTGTTGCCCCAACCACTCACCTCCCACCCCCGTCACTATTTCCACCTTCCCACCTCCCCCTCACCTGGATCCACCTCTCACTCCCCAGCTCTTGCCCCATCCCCACCCCTCACCTCTTTTCTCGGACTATTTCCCGTCCACTCTCAGTCCAGAGGGAGGGTCTCGGCCCGAAATGTTGACGGTCCATTTCCCTCCACAGATGCTGCCCGACCCACTGAGTTCCTCCGGCAGTTTGTTCTTTGGTCTGTGTGACCCGTGTTAGTGTGGGGAGCGGGATTTTACACCATATTCCCGGTACAGTCTCAACAAAACACAAATAATTGTCACTTTGCCCGGACCATCGGCCCCGCTTGCAGGGCAACAGTCTGCCGGTGTTTGCCCCCCAATGTGGTGAATCGCCACCACCGTGGGCTCAGACATTTCCACAGATGAGCCCCTCCTGTCCCCACCGGGACAAACATCCTGTCCGCCCCCTCTCTCACCGTCTTCATCCTCTCCCTCCCCGGGGAACCGGCATCAAACCGACGGGCCGAGCGGTCTCCTCCTACCTCTCAGCGACACATCAGACTCCGGCCGCAGGAGACGCTTCACAAACGCCCCAACTTCCCTCGGAGGGAAATGGAAATAAATCAGAAAGCGGACATTTACTTTGACGGTTGTCCCGCCGTGACGGAAAGTTCGGGAGACGGAGTCAGCGGGGGTAACGCCCTCTCGGCTGGTCCGCCTCCGCTATTGGCTGGAAGCAATGATTGACATCACTTCGGACCAATGGGAACAGCGCATCGCGTGACTCCTCTGTTGACAGCGGTGGGGGAGGGGATGGTCACGTGATCAGTAGCCCAGCCGTTAAACCGACCAAGCTCGAGCTCACCAGCGCGCGGGGCACAAAAGGCCCCGGATGATCGGTTGAGGTGAGAAGGGATCTCCGGGTTGGGGGTCTCACCGGGCGGCGTTTTCAACACCGACTTCGGGTAGTTGCTGTGACTCCGGACTCCGTGACCCGCAATCCCGGGACAGTCCTGCTCTCTTCCCTCTCTCTCAGCCCCACCATCCGTACACGGGCCCCGGGGAGCTTCCGGCTGATGAGGGAATGGGAACCGATGGGTTTCTCAGACAGAGCTGAGCTCCAGCTGTCTAAATGCAAGGATCGGGAACTCGGAGAAAGGGAACAAAATCTTTTACATCAGCTGTTGTGAAAATCACCTTTGTTCTGCCTCCAGTCACAAACAAGAGAAAATCTGCAGATGCTGGAAATCCGAGCAACACACACAAATTGCTGGAGGAACTCAGCATTAGTACTCTTTTCCATAGATGCTGCCTGGCCTGCTGAGTTCCTCCAGCATTTTGTGTCTGTTGCTTGTTCCACCCCCTCTTGTTCTGGACTTTCTACCCGTGAGAACATGTTTTGTCCCACTCTCTCTGGGTACATAATGATATCAAACACCTTTGTCCAGGGCAACAAGTAGCTTTCACATCACAAATGTGCCAGACTCCAATGAGACAGACTACTGCCCTTCCCTTCATATTCATTGGCATTGCCATCACTGAGTTCACCACCGTCAGTCACCTGGGGGAGGGTTCAGGGGAAATATTTATGTACAATACAGAAACTGGTGTTACCTGTGTGTATTGTGGTGACGCAAAAGTTGCTGGAGAATTTACAAGTGGGACGAAGTGGAGTGATATTTGGAATTCTGACTTTTTAAAGTGTCATTTAGCAAGAGAATCAGATATGGACAATGTGCAAAAGCTCTGGTGAGAAAATCCTTCATTAACTGTTACAGGCCTGCTACATAGGTTGTGTGAGAGTGCAGATGAACTTAAACAAACCCAGAGGAGATCAAAGTTCTTACTGACAGTGATATGCCAGCTGTTAAAATAAATACCTCTCTATATAAAATTCACTGTGCACATGTTGTCACTGGGTTAAAAAAATGTACAGTACAAGATTTATGTGCACACTGGTCATTACAAATTAGAGGGGACATTGGTGGGAAGGTGGGGAGACCTCCAGTGTCCCTGATACCCTCACCTACAAGATGTGCATCCAGCTGCAGCTTGTAACCCTGCACTTTATGGAGTTGGAACTTGAAATGGATGATTTCCAGATCATCCAGGAGTTGGAGAGTGTGATAGATATGACATGAAGAGAGGTGAGTTACACCCAAGGTGCAGGACACAGGAAACTGGGTGAGAGTCAGGAAGGGGAATGAGGTTAAATAGCCATCGCAGAGTACTCTTGTGTCCATCCCGCACAACAACAGGTGGACCACTTTAGAAACTGTTGGGGGAACAGAACAAGAGGGGATGAATATCCTAGTGGTAAGGCTCGCTAGTGCTAGTGTGGGGAGAGGGTGATGTGGTTAAAATAAGTTGTAGGGGGAATGGGAGCCAGAATGACAGAACAGATGGGGAGGGTGAACGAATTGTATTGACTTTATTACATACATCCTTCACATACATAAGGAGTAGAAATCTTTATGTTACATCTCTGTCTGAATGTGCAATGTGTAATTTATGGTCATTTATAATAAATAGTTTGTACATATGGCAGTCAATATAACATAGAAATGCAATTGTATCAGCATGAATTAATCAGTCTGATGGCCTGGTAGAAGATGATGTCCCGGAGCCTGTTGGTCCTTTTGCTGTGGTACCGTTTCCTGGATGGTAGCAGCAGGAACAGGTTGTGGTGAATTGGGTTGCCAATATCCTTTGGGCCCTTTTTCACACAGAGGGTTATCGTTCTGTGGATTGCTCTGCCTCAGAAGGCAGTGGAGACCAATTCTCTGGATTCTTTCAAAAAAGAGTTGGATCGTGCTCTTAAAGATAGCGGAGTGAAGGGATATGGGAGGAAGGCAGGAAACGGGTACTGATTGCGGATGATCAGCCATGATCACAGTGAATGGTGGTGCTGGCTTGAAGGGCTGAATGGCCTACTCCTGCACCTATTGTCTATTGTCTACACACCTGTCTCTGTAAATGTCCTGAATAGTGGGGAGTTCACATCTACAGATGTGCTGGGCTGTCTGCACCACTCTCTGCAGGTTCCTGCGATTAAGGGAAGTACAGTTCCCATACCAGGCAGTGATGCAGCCAGTCAGGATGCTCTCAGTTGTGTTCCAGTAGAAAGTTCTTAGGATTTGGGGCTCCATCCCAAACTTCTTCAACTGTCTGAGGTGAAAGAGGCGCTGTTGTGCTTTTTTCACAACACAGCCGGTATGTACAGACCATGTGAGGTCCTCGGTGATGTTTATGCCAAGGATCTTAAAGCAGTTCACCGTCTCAACCCCAGATCCATTGATGTCATTCGGGGTTAGCCTGTCTCCATTCCTCCTGTCGTCCACAATCAGCTCCTTTGTTTTTTTTAGATTAGATTGGATTCAACTTTCATCAAAGTTGTTGGTGAACACAGCAGGCCAGGCAGCATCTGTAGGAAGAGGGGCAGTCGACATTTCAGGCCGAGACCCTTCGTCAGGACTAGTCTTCCTGAAGATGCTACCTGGCCTGTTGCGTTCACCAGCAACTTTGATGTGTGTTGCTTGAATTTCCAGCATCTGCAGAATTCCTGTTGTTTGGATTGAACTTTATCGTCATTGTGCCGAGTACAGATACAAAGCCAATGAAATGCAGTTAGCATCTGACCAGAAATGCAAAGAATAGTGTTATTTACAAAATAACTGAGAATAAAAAGTAAGTACTACAGCACACAAATATAAAAGTACTGAGACAGTACAATACGGGTGCAGTACTGCTTAGTGCTGTGATGTGAGGTTCAGCAGGGTCACAGCCTCAGGGAAGAAGCTCTTCCTGTGCTTGCTGGTGCGGGAGTGGAGGCTCCTGTAGTGCCTACCGGATGGGAGGAGAGTAAAAGTTCCATGGTTAGGGTGAGATGCATCCTTGATAATGTGTTTCGCCCTTCCCAGGCAATGTTTATGGTAGATGTTCTCAATGGTGGGCAATTGGGTGCCGATAATCCGCTGGGCAGTTTTCACCACACGGTGGAGCGCTTTGTGGTCCGAAATGGGACAATTGCCATACAACACTGAGATGCAGTTGGTGAGTATGCTCTCAATGGTACAGTGGTAAAAGTTTGTCATATCCTGGGACAGAGGAGAGCTTTATTGATGCTCCGCAGGAAGTAAAGGCGCTGTTGCGACTTTTTGATCAGGATGGAAGAGCTCAGGGACCAGGTGAGATCCTCGAAAATGTGGACACCAAGGAATTTGAAGCTTGATACACGCTCCACTACAGTTCCGTTGATGTAGATTGGGAGTGTGGCTCCTAGCATGCCTTAAGTCCACAATGATCTTGGTCTTCTGGGTGTTAAGGGCCAGATTGTCGTTGGTACACCACGCGGCCAGGTGCTGGACCTCGTCCCTGTAGGCCGTCTCATCATCCCCTCTGATTAGGCCAACCACCATGGTGTCATCTGCGAACTTGATTATGGAGTTAGAACCATGTACAGGAATGCAGTCATAGGTGAAAAGGGAGTACAGAAGAGGGCTCAGCACACAGCCTTGAAGCACGCCGGTGTTCAGGGTGAGAGTGGAGGAGGAGAGGTTATCTAACTGATTGGGGTCTGTTAGTCAGAAAGTCCAAGGTCCAATTGTAGATGGATGAGCTGATAGCAAGCTGGCCAAGTTTGGTGATCAGCTTGAAGGGGCTTACAGAATTGAATGCTGAACTAAAGTCAATGAACCTCATTCTGACGTAAGAGTTGGGGTTGTCCAGGTGGGTCAGGGCAGAGTGAAGTGCCGTGGAGATGGTGTCCTCTGTTGACATGTTGGTGCGATAGGCAGATTGATGGGGGTCCAGGATAGTGGGCAGACAGGATTTCAGATGTGATAGAACCAGTCTCTCAAAGCACTTTGCAATGATGGGGGTGAGTGCAACTGGGCGGAAATCATTCAGGCTCGTGGCAGTGGAATGCTTCGGCACTGGCACGATGGTGGTGATCTTGAAGCTTGTGGGGACAACACCCTGGGCCAGGGACAGATTAAAAATGTCCATGAAGTCCCCGGCCAACTGCCCTGCACAGACTCTGACCACACGGCCAGGTATTCCATCCGGACCAGCTGCCTTCCGTACATTCACCCTGCTCAGGGTGGCACAAACATCAGAGGTGGAAAGTGAGAGAGACAGTTCACCAGGTGGGAGATCCGCTTTGAGGGTGACCTCCTTGTTCCCTCGATCAAAGCGAGCGTAGAAGTAATTGAGCTCATCAGGGAGGGTAGCAGAGCTGGAAGGGGGCACAGTACTAGGAGGTTTGAAGTCTGTAATGACCTGTATGCTATGCCACATGGGCCGGGGGTCAGAGGAGTTGAAATGCTCCTCGATTCTCTGTTTGTAAATGTGTTTAGCCTGAGAGATTTCCCTCCTCAGGTTAGCCCTGGCTGAGCTGTAAGCCTCCCGGTCTCCAGACCTGAAGGCTGAATCTCTGGCTTTGAGCAGGAGGTGAACCTCTCTGTTCATCCATGGTTTCTGATTGGGGAAAACTTTGTTTTAGTGATGTCTCTCTATCTACACACTTGTTGATGTGCTCAAGGACAGAGTTGGTGTATAAATCAATGTTAATCTGAGAGTCTATGGTGGCATGGGCAGCAAACACGCTCCAGTCTGTGTGCTGGAATTGGTGCTGAAGAGCAGAGTCAGCCCCCTCCAGCCAGATCTTAATAGTCTTCATTGTGGGTTTCACACGTTTAATGACCGGGCTATACTTGGGAAGCAGAAACAATGAAAGATGGTCAGATTGTCCCAGGTGGGGGAGGGTAGTGAGTTTGTAAGCGTCAGCCACATTTGTGTAGATATGATCTAAGGTTTTATTCCATGTGGTGGTGCATAATACATTTTGGTAAAATCTTGGAAGCACGGTACGTAGGTTACAATGATTAAAGTCCCCAGCGACAGTCAAAGCTCCATCTGGATGCAATGTCTGCAGCTTGCTAATAGCAGCACTGAGGTCTTTCATGGCTACTTTAGCATTAGCATCCAGTGGAACATAAACTGCGACAGCAATGATGCATGTTTTGTGACAATGAGGGGAGGTTGTTTTCTTGACACCAGTCAGATGTTGTTCAGACACCAGATACAGTCAGCAATCAAATGGTTGAGCCTGGAGCCTTCTCCTCCCCACCCTCCCGCCACCTTCTTTATGGGGTCTCTGCCCCTACCCTCTTCAGTCCTGATGAAGGGTCATGGCCCGAAATGTTAACTGATCATTTCCACGGATGCTGCCCGACCTGCTGAGTACCTCCAGCGTGTTGTGAATGGTGCGATGAATGTGCTGAGCTGTGTATATCACAATGCAAGAAGCATCGCAGGAAAACCAGATGAGCTCAGGACAGGGAATTCTGATATTGTAGCCATTATTGGGACTTGGTTGCACCCAACAATCCGAGGGATTTAGAGGAACAAATTTGTAGAGAGATTGCAGACCATGCCAAGAAACAAAAGTTGATTCAGTAAGTGATTTTAACTTTCCATGTATTGACTGGGACTCCCATACTGTAAGAGGACTAGATGGGGTATAGTTTGTCAAATGTGCCCTTAATCAGTACATAAAATTTCTGATGTAGAAGTGTGCAATAGGCTGATGATCCAGGGCTGGTGACAGAAATTAGTGATCATAATGCCATGAGATTCAAAGTAAATATGGAAAAAAGGGAGGTCTGGACCATGGGTTGAGACTCTAAATTGGAGAAAGGTCAATTTTGATGGTATCAGAAAGGATCTGACAAGTGTGGTTTGGGACAGGCTGTTTTCTGGTAAAGGAGTACTCGGTACGTGGGAGGCCTTCAGAAGTGAAATTTTGAAGGTGTAGAGTTTGTATGTGCCTGCATAATAAAAGTTGAAAGTTAACTGGTGCAGGGTACCTTGGTTTTCAAGAGATATTGAGGCCCCGGATATTTTGTTCCTCTAAATGCCTCAGACTGTTGGGCACTACCAAGACTCACTAATGACTACAATATAATAATTCCACGCCCTGAGCTCATCGGACTTTTTTTTTTATTCGTCTTCTGTTGGTTTCTAAAAGCTTCCCAATCGTTTTCACTCTTTTGTTTACCCTCTCTTTGGCTTTTATGTTGGCTTTGGCTTCTCATTTCAACCACAGTTGTGTCCTCCTGCCTTTCCAATGTTTCCACATCTTTCGGATGTATCGATCACTGAGCTCCCAAATTGCTCCCAGAAACTCCAGCCATCGCTGCTCCGTTGTCACTCCCAACTTTTCCCTTCCAAACAAGTTTGGCCAGCTTCTGTGTCATAGAAACATGGAGAAGTTCAGTATAGAAACAGGCTATTTAGCCCATCTGGTCAATGCTGAAAAAACATTTAAGCTGTCTAATGCAAGGGTCCCCAACCTTTTTTGCACTGCGGACCGGTTTAATATTGACAATATTCTTGTGGAGCGGCCGACCCGGTGGGGTGGCGGTGGTGGGTAGGGTTGCCAACGGACAAGAGTAGCAGTCAAATACGTTGCGTTTACCCAGAGAAAGACAACAATGACCATGAAGCCTTGCGCGGGCACCAGTGCGCATGCGCGTCGTGACCTGCCGATTTTTCCTGCAAATCCTTTTTCGTGATTCTGTCGGAGTGTCAGGAGTGGGGGGGGGGGGCGGTGTTAATCATGACTGGAATATACGTAATAAATGGCTAATACACCCAATTTCATTTCTAAAAGGGTTTATCTAACGAATTTAATATTAAACACACAGCACATATTTTCCTCGCATGAATATAGTGATAAGTCAATTATCAGAGGAGCTTGAAGTAAGTGATGAATGAACTTCCAGTAGAAGTGGCAGAAGCAGGTTCGATATTATCATTTAAAGAAAAATTGGATAGCTATATGGACAGGAAAGGAATGGAGGGTTATGAGCTGAGTACACGTCGGCGGGACTAGGTGAGAGTAGCATTCGGCACGGACTAGTAGGGCAGAGATGGCCTGTTTCCGTGCTGTAATTGTTATATGGTTATATAAGTAAGTCAATAGCATCATGACATTTTAAGTAACATTTGGATTTTAAACACACAGCACATATTTTCCCCGTATGAATATATAAGATCATTGGAACACACCAATATCGCTGAATCAGTGGGAGCCCTGGGCTTGTTTCCCTCCAACAACACGGTCCTATCGAGGGATGATGGGAGACAGCGATACTCGAAGTGAGTTCCTGTCCAGTCTATTCCGCAATTTAGTTTTCGTTGCATTCATTGGAGAAAACTCCGCTTCGCAGAGATATGTTGGAAATGGAAGCAACGTTTTCAGTGCTTTCGTGGCTATCTCAGGATATTTAGCCTTGACTTTGATCCAGAATGCCGACAGAGATGTTATTTCAAACATACTTCTCAGCCCGCCGTCATTTGCAAGCTCGAGGAGTTGATCTCCTTCCCGCGCTGACACAGATGACGCGCGGGTCATGACCTCACATGTGTAATGGCTGATCAGTGGCCGTGACGGGGAATGAGAAAAGGTGCAGCTGACTCATATCACCAAATCATATTGTTTCCTTGTAGCCCGGGAGCACATGCTTTGCGACCCGGTGGTTGGGGACCGCTGGTCTAATGCAACTACCTGCACCGAGACCATCGCCCTCCATACCCCTATCATCCAGGCTCCCATCCAAACTTCTTTGAAATGGTGAAACCGAGTTCATATTCACCACTTGTGCTGACATCTCAATCCACACTCTCACGACCACTGCAGGAAAGAGCTTTTCCAAATATTCCCATTAAATTTTCACCTTCCCCACTTAACCATGACCTCTGGCCATCCCACGCAACCTCAGTGGAAAAAGCTGCTCGCATTTACCCTATCTATACCCTCATAATTTTGTATATTTCTAACAAATCCTCAAAGCAATGTATAATTTCCTTGTTTATGTTTAGAGCCTTTTTTAGATGTATAAGATGATGAGGGGCATTAATCGTGTGGAGAGCCAGAGGTTTTTTTCCCAGGGCTGAAATGGCTAACACGAGGGGGCATAGTTTTAAGGAGCTTGGAAATAGATACTGAGGGGATGTCAGGGGTAAGTTTTTCACACAGAGTGGTGGGTGCATGGAATGCACTGCCGGCTATTTGTGTGTGAGTGTTTCAGTTACTGTGGGGCCAGGAACCTATGCAGCTCAGTGGGAACAGGGAATAATACCAATGGAGAGAGTCAAACTGAGCCAGGTCACAGATTGGAGATGGCAGAAATGCCCCATTCTTATAAAAAAAGGAAGAGCATCAGAGAATTTGATGGTCATTCCAGATACCAGCACTGTGCCCAGTTAGAAGGTGATTTCTCTCTCCAACTTGGGTTGAACCTCACTGTAACGGTGTGATGCCAGATCACACCTTGGCAACTCAAGTGATCTCATCTGAAATGTTGTCCTTCACTCATTGATTGATTTTGTAAATCTTTTTACAGATTAAAAATGACAAGGAATTTGTCTACGGGAATCTCGAACACAACACGCCAGTTTTGCCAACGCCAGTTTTGCTGTCTTTGTCCAGATATTTAAGAAGTGGAGCAATGATTCACTCGATCATCCTTCCTGCTCAGACTGTGGGGAGAGATTCATTTGATCATCTGACCGACTGACGTGCCTGTCATCTTACACAGGGGAGAGGCCATTCACCTGCTCAGACAGTGGGAATGGATTCACTCCATCATCTCAACTGAAGGTACATCAGCAAGTTTACACTGAGACAAGCCCATTCACCTGTTCTATGTGTGAGACGGGATTCAGTCGGTCATCCCACCTGTGGATACACCAGTCTGTTCACACTGAGCAGAGGCTGGTCATCTGCTGAATTTGTGGGGAAGGATTCACGCGGTTATCTGACCTAATGGCTCACCAGCGAGTTCACACCAGGGAGCGGCCGTTCACCTGCTCAGACTGCGGGAAGGGATTCACTCAGTCATCTAACCTGAAGGTACATCAGAGAGTTCACACTGGGGAGAGGCCATTCACCTGCTCGGACTGTGGGAAGGGATTCGCTCGATCATCCCAACTGAAGGTACATCAGCGAATTCACACTGGGGAGAGGCCATTCACCTGCTCGGACTGTGGGAAGGGATTCACACAGTTAGCTAACCTACAAGCACATCAGCGAGTTCACACTGGGGAGAGGCCGTTCACCTGCTCAGACTGTGGGAAGGGATTTGCTCGATCATCTGATCTACAGATACATCAGCGAGTTCACACTGGGGAGAGGCCGTTCACCTGCTCAGACTGTGGGAAGGGATTCACTTCGTCATCTCAACTGAAGGAACATCAGAGAGTTCACACTGGGGAGAGGCCGTTCACCTGCTCAGACTGTGGGAACGGATTCACTTCGTCATCTCAACTGACGGTGCATCAGAGACTTCACACGGGGGAGAGACCGTTCACCTGCTCAGACTGTGGGAAGGGATTCACTCGATCACCTGATCTGCAGATACATCAGCGAGTTCACACTGGGGAGAGGCCATTCACCTGCTCAGTCTGTAGGAAGGGATTTACTCAGTCATCTCATCTGCAGATACATCAGCGAGTTCACACAGGGCAGAGGCCGTTCACCTGCTCAGACTGTGGGAAGGGATTCACACAGTCAGCTCACCTACAAGAACACCAGTCAGTTCACACTGGGGAGTGGCCATTCACCTGCTCAGTCTGTGGGAAGGGATTCACTTCCTCATCTAAACTGAAGGTACATCAGCGAGTTCACACTGGGGAGAGGCCATTCACCTGCTCAGTCTGTGGGAAGGGATTCAATTTATCATCTCATCTGAAGGTACATCAGCGAGTTCACACTGGAGAGAGGCCGTTCACCTGCACAGACTGTGGGAAGGGATTCACTCAGTCATCTGACCTACTGAAACACCAGCGATTTCACACTGGGGAGAGGCCGTTCACCTGCTCAGTCTGTGGGAAGGGATTCACTCGATCATCTGATCTACAGAGACACCAGCAAGTTCACACTGGGGAGAGGCCGTTCACCTGCTCAGACTGTGGGAAGGGATTCACTCAGTCATCCCAATTGAAGGTGCATCGGAGAGTTCACACTGGGGAGAGGCCGTTCACCTGCTCAGACTGTGGGAAGGGATTCACTCAGGCATCTCACCTACGGAGACACCAGTCAGTTCACACTGCATAGCGGCCATTCGCCTGCTCAGTCTGTGGGAAGGGATTCACTCGATCACCTGATCTGCAGATACATCAGTGAGTTCACACTGGAGAGAGGCCATTCACCTGCTCAGTCTGTGGGAAGGGATTCACACGGTTAGCTAGCCTACAAGCACACCAGTCAGTTCACACTGGGGAGAGGCCGTTCACCTGCTCAGTCTGAGAAGGAAGTCACTCAGTTGTCCAACCTGCAGAGACACCCGCAAGTTCATATAACCATATAACAATTACAGCACGGAAATAGGCCATCTTGGCCCTTCTAGTCCATGCTGAACGCTTACTCTCACTTAGTCACATCTACCTGCCTCTACCCTCCGTTCCTTTCCTGTCCATATACCGATCGAATTTTTTTTAAATGACAAAATCGAACCCGCCTCTACCACTTCTACTGGAAGCTCGTTCCACACAGCTACCACTCTCCGAGTAAAGAAGTTCCCCCTCGTGTTACCCCTGAACTTTTGCCCCTTAACTCTCAACTAATGTCCAGTTGTTTGAATCTCCCCTACTCCCAAAGGAAAAAGCCTATCCACGTCAAGTCTATCTATCCCCTTCATAATTTTAAATACCTCTATCAAGTCCCCCCTCAACCTTCTACGCTCCAAAGAATAAAGATCTAACTTGTTCAACCTTTCTCTGTAACTCAGGTGCTGAAACCCAGGTAACATTCTAGTAAATCTCCTCTGTATTCTCTCTATTTTGTTGACATCTTTCCTGTAACTCAGTGACCAGAGCTGTACACAATACTCCAAATTTGGCCTTACCAATGCCTTGTACAATTTTAACATTACATCCCAACTCCTATACTCAATGCTCTGATTTATAAAGGTCAGCAAACCAAAAGCTTTCTTCACCACCCTATCCACATGAGATTCCACCTTCAGAGAACTAAGCACCATCATTCCTAAACATGAGGAATTCTGCAGATGCTGGAAATTCAAGCAACACACATCAAAGTTGCTGGTGAACGCAGCAGGCCAGGCAGCATCTCTAGGAAGAAGTACAGTCGACGTTTCATGGGTATGGTGAATTTCTACCACTGTTTCCTCCCCTCAGCAGCCCGAATCATGCGCCCCCTGTTCACCCTGATGTCGGGTAAGGGCAAGGACATTACCTGGGATAAAGAGGCCGCAGCCGCTTTTGTTAAAACCAAAGAACCCTTAGCAAACGCCGCGATGCTAGTGCACCCCAGAACGGACGTTCCTACTGCCCTCACGGTGGACGCATCCAACACAGCAGTTGGTGGAGTGCTGGAACAACTCATCGAGAGTCGCTGGCAACCCCTGGCATTCTTCAGCAAACACCTACGACCACCCGAACTCAAATACAGTGCTTTCAACCGGGAGCTATTGACACTATACCTGGCAATCCGGCATTTCAGATATTTCTTAGAAGGTAGGCCCTTCACTGCGTTCACAGGCCACAAACCGCTTACCTTTGCGTTTACTAAGGTGTCCGACCCCTGGTCTTCCCACCAGCAGCAACATCTGTCCTACATCTCCGAATATACGACGGACATCCGGCATGTCCGGGAAAGGACAACATCGTGGCGGACGCACTATCCAGACCTACCATACAGGCCCTGTCCCAGGGGGTGGACTATGCAGCGCTGGCAGAGGCACAGCAGGCAGACGCTGAGATCCCCAGTTACAGGACTGCAGTCTCCGGTTTACAGCTCCAAGACCTCCCCGTAGGCCCAGGTGAGAGGACCCTACTGTGTTACGTAGCTACCGGCCAACCCCGCCCCATCGTCCCAGCAGCCTGGCGCCGGCAGGTTTCCGAATCCATTCACAACTTAGCGCATCCCTCCATCAGGACAACCGTCCGGCTGGTCGCCAACAGGTTCGTGTGGCATGGACTGCGTAAACAGGTCAGTGAATGGGCCAAAATGTGCATGCAGTGCCAAACGGCCAAGGTGCAGCGGCACACCAAGGCTCCGCTGCAGCGGTTCGAACCCACCCGCTGGAGGTTCCACCACATTCATGTGGATATCGTGGGGCCCCTGCCAGTATCACGAGGAGCGCGGTACCTCCTAATTATGATAGACTGGTTCACGAGATGGCCAGAGGCAGTCCCGCTCACCGACACCACCTCCGAATCCTGCGCCCGAGCACTGATCGCAACCTGGGTAGCCCGCTTCGGGGTACCTGCCCACATTACCTCCGACAGGGGAGCCCAGTTCACCTCCAGCCTGTGGTCGGCTATGGCCAGCCTTTTAGGATCGCAGCTACACCACACAAATACCTTCCACCATCACCTGAAGTCGGCTCTCATGGCCGTCTTGGAGGGGCCTAACTGGGTGGACGAACTTCCCTGGGTCCTGCTCAGAATTCGCTCGGCGCCCAAGGAGGATCTGCACACCTCGTCGGCCAAGTTGGTGTACGGCGCACCCCTGGTCGTCCCAGGAGAGTTCATACCAGCCCCAAGGGGGCAAGAGGAAGAACCCACAGCAGTCCTGGTCTGACTACGGGAGCGTCTCAGTAACCTGGCCCCCATCCCCACTTCACAGCACGGACAGAGCCCGACCTGCGTACCCAAAGACCTGCAGAACTGTAAGTTTCTTTTTGTACGACGGGGCGGACACCGGGCACCGCTACAGCGGCCCTACGAGGGGCCTTTTAAGGTGATCAGGAACAACGGGTCCACGTTCGTGCTGGACATTGGGGGGAGAGAGGAGGTTTTCACGGTGGACCGACTCAAACCGGCCCATGTGGACTTGGCGCAGCTGGTCCAGGCTCAGGCACCGCGGCGCAGGGGCAGACCTCCCAAACAGAGGCCGATCCAGACTGTGGACATTGGGGGAGGTATCGCCGGTTCTGGGGGCGGGGGGTGGTTACGTGGTGACCCACTTTCTAGCACACATGAACCGGCGCGCGCTGGCAGAGAGGCCGGCCCCAAAAAGGGCGCCAGGCCATCTTCAGCAGCAGGGGGGAAATCCCGTGCGCGTTAAGGGTCTGTGATTGTGCATTCCCCACAGCAGTCCCACCCAGGGAGGGCGGGAACAGGAAGGCTTTAAAGCAGGCCGCGAAGTTTGAATAAATCTCTTTTATCACAACTCTAACTCACCGACTACGTGTGGTTATTTTTAGCGCTGTGTGTAGCACACAGCTACAATATAATATTTTCAAGTCTGCGAGCCAATACTTTGGATAAAATTTTAGAATCGAAATTGAGTAAAGAGATTGGTCTATACAAAGAACATACAGTAAGATTCTTATTCTTTTTGAGAATGAGCGAAATGGAAGCTTCGTAAGAAGACTGCGGTAGTCTTCCTGCCTTAAAGGAATCTGTAAGGGTAGAACAAAAGTGTGGTATAAGCAAGGAGGAAAAAGCCTTATAAAACTCTCCAGAGAATCCAGCGGATCCTGGGGATTTCCCAGAATGCAATTCTCAAATAGCCTGAGCACTTTCCTCCTGGGAAATAGGTTGATCCAATTGCCTACAATGATCTAATGAAAGATTTGGGATATTTAATTGATCTAAAAATTATTCATTGCAATATTATCATTAACAGAGTCAGAACTATACAATTTAGAATAAAATTCCCTAAAAGTGTCATTAATTTCAAGGTGGTCAGTTGTCATGTCCCCATTAATTTTATGTATTTCTTTAATTTGCCGATTGGCTGAAAATGGCTTCAATTGATTAGCCAGTAGCTTACCAGTTTTATCTCCGTGAATATAAAGTTGACTGAGAGAAGACGGTGGCGTGACGAAGCGCACAGCGGCCACTCCAGCGATGAATATTGTTATTTGTCAAGTAGGATGCTGTGCACAATACTGATTTGATGGAGACGGATGTGAGAAGCACGGAGGAACATCTGGTGTAACTTCTGAAATGCCTGTTTCGCTGCCGCTGCTACTGTGCGATCCAGAATCTCCGGAGGGGAAGGCCCTGAATCCTTGGCTTTGCCTGTTGCTTGGCGGCCGGGACCAGGGTCAAAGCACTCAGCAGAGATGGTGCTGGATGTCGGAGGGCTGGTCGGAGGCTCGACATTTTCGGATGGACTCAGAGTCGGCTGTGGTCGGGTGCTTCCAGGGTGCTGCATCGGCAAGTTTGCGGCGCTGGAAGTTCATGGCAGGGAGAGTTTCTTCCTTCTACCGTCTGTGTGAAATGATGGGGCTATCGGGACTTTGAGACTTTTTTTTTAACCGTGCCCATGGTCTGCTCTTTATCAAATACAGTATTGTTTTGCAGGGTTGTAACTATGTTATAATTATGTGGTTTTTGTCAGTTTTAGTCTTGGTCTGTCTTGTGTTTCCGTAATATACTGGAGGAACATTGTATCATTTCTTAATGCATGCATTACTAAATGACAAACGAGGACTGAGTGTCCTCATAATCTAATCTTATCTTTTAAAAGTTGGCTTTCAATTGGATACATTAAAAGATCATATTTAGTTTTAGTTTCAGTACGTCTCTTATATGTTTCAGGATCAGGAACTGAAGCATATTTATGGTCCAGTTGCTTTAACTGATTGGCTAATTCATTTCTTTCTTTGTTAGCTTTTTTAATGATGTTTGTGATATAAGAAATAATTTGACCCCAGATGTATGCTTTAAAAGTATCCCATATGATAAGGCTAGACGTCTTTTCCAACATATTTTCTTCAACAATAAAGAGTAATTTGATTCTCCATAAATGTTTAAAAAATCTTCATCGGATAACAGAGTTAAATTAAATTGCCAAAATCTACTCATGGGGATAGGACCAGGAAGCTTTAAAAAATAGAATTACAGGAGAGTGGTCAGAGATAGCAATCTCTTTATATTCAACCGATTGAACTAACAGAATCATTTGACTACCAATAAAAAAAGTCAATCCCAGTATAAGTATGATGGACATGAGAGAAAAAAAATACTCCCTGTCCGTCGGATGAAGAAATCGCCAAGCATCAACTCTACCACATATAGTTAGAAACGATTGGATAAACAAAGCTGATTTATTAAGTGTGGCTGGTTTAATAGATGAGCGATCTAATACTGGATCTAACCAGCAGTTAAAATTTCCTCCCATCACAAGGGAGTACGTACACAAATCTGGCAAAAATGAAAATAGACTTTCAAAAAATCATAGATCATCTACATTGGGGGCATAAACATTAGCAAAAACAATCAATTTACTGTCTGAACTCCGATACAATAACAAATCGACCATTAGGGTCCGAAACAACTTTATGCTGAATAAAGGAAATTGTATTGCCTACAAAAATCGAAACTCCACATGATTTTGCATTAAACGAAGAGTGGAATTGCATATCCTTCCACCGAGTAAAAAAAAACGTAAGCTATCACAGCTGCGTATGTGTGTTTCTTGTAAAAAAAAAAGGTGCTTTTAATTTTTGAATATAAGCAAACACTTTGTTCCTTTTGGTGGGGTGATTCAGCCCTTTCACATTCAAATTAAATAGGTTACTATTTCAAACCATTTTAAATACTAATCAACATGTAACTAAAAATATCTGGCCATGACTTATTAAAACTAGAAAGCAAACCATAAAGTAAGATATTCAAACAAACAATCATATATATTTTCTCTTTTTCAATCTTTATTAGTATCATAATAATAAACATACCACAGTATTGATACAAAATTATTGGGAATACAGCATTGTAATTTTCATAGTTAAATATAAGCCCAGTTGACACATGAGTATTAAATCTCCCTATCATACATGATATAGATGAACAATATAAAACAAAGAAATCTATATAAAAAAATCATGAAAAAGAAAAAAAAACAAAAATATATCCCGGAAAAAAACTAACATAAACAATGTTAATCAACTAAACTAAAAAAAGGCATGGGCTGTTTTGTAACATCGTTAAAAAAAGGGAACCATTAGTGTTGTTGACTCCGTTCCTCTCACCATGTATTACAAAGAAATAAAATAAGTTTGGAAAAGGTCAAGTTACATCATATGAAAATGTTTAATAAATGGCCTCCAAGTCTTCTTCGAATTTAATAGAGGGATCATAAACAACACTTCTAATTTTTTTTTTCAAATTTAAACACAACATAGTTTGAGAAAATCAATGAAATGTGGTGGGAGGATTAATCTCTTTCCAATTCAGCAAAATGGATCTTCTAGCCATTAATGTAAGAAATGCAATCATCCGACGAGCTGAAGGGGTTAAATGACTTGATTCTATCATTGGTAACCCAAAAATGGCAGTAATAGAGTGAGGTTGTAGGTCAATATTCTAAACAGTTGAGATAATATCAAAAATATATTTCCAATATTTTTTTCAACGAAGGACATGACCAAAACATTTGAGTTAGAGAAGCTATCTCAGAGTGACATCTATCACAGATAGAATTTATATGAGAATAATAACGAGATAATTTATCCCTAGACGTATGAGCCCTATCTACTACTTTAAACTGTATCAACGCATGTTTCGCACATATAGATGAATTAACTAATTGAAGATGTTTTTCCCATTTTTCAATTGGTACAATAATCTTAAGTTCCCTTTCCCAATCACTCTGATTTTTATTAGACATATTTTCATAATTATATCATAAATAATTGCTATTACACCATTCTGAAGAGGCTTTAAATCTAATTTTGTTTTTCCAAAATATCCATTGAATATACAAACGTTTGTAAATTCGGGAAGGTAGGAAAAACAGTATTTTAGAAAAATTTCTAACTTGTAAATATCTAAAAAAGTGAGATCTAGGCAAATTATATTTATTAGTTGTTCAAAAGACGTGAAACAATTATCTGAAAATAAATCACAAAATCATACTCTACTTTTAATTTTCCAAGCCAAATATTCTTAATCTATAGTAGTGGGTTGAAAAAAGAAATTAGATACAATAGGACTTGCTAAAGTAAATTGATTCAACCCAAAAAGAATTCCAAATTGAAACCATATATGTCAAGTATATTTAACTATTGGGTTATCCATTTGTTTATACAATTTAGAAAGAGTAAAGGGAAGCGAAGACCCTAAAATAGAACCCAATGAAAACCCTTGTAAAGAATTACATTCAAGACTCACCCAACGTGGACTTGAAGTTGCGTCCAACTCTCATAACCAAAAATTTAAATATCAAATGTTAATTGCCCAATAGTAAAATCTAAAATTCAGCAAAGCTAAACCTCACCTCCTTTTTAGATTTCTGTAAATGTCCTTTGCCTAACCTAGGATTTTTGTTCTGCCATATATATGAGGAGATTTTGGAATCAACATTATCAAAAAATAATTTTGGAATGAAAATTGGCACCACTTGAAATACATATAAAAACTTAGGCAAAATAATCATCTTGATAACATTGATCTGACCGATCAATGATAAAGACATTGGTGACCATTTAGTAAACAAAAGTTTAATCTGATCGATTAAAGGTAGAAAAATTAGCTTTAAATAAATCTTTACGCTTTTTCGTAATTTTAACCCCTAAATATATAAAAGAGTCAGTAACCAATTTAAATGGTAAACATCCATCAATAGAAACCTGCATATTTAAGGGAAATAGTTCATTCTTATTAAGCTTAAATTTGTAACCAGAAAAATTACTAAACTGAGCCAACAAGAATAAAGTAACAGGAATAGATTTTCCAGGATTAGAGATACATAATAACAAATCATCTGCATATAATGATAACTCCTGCATTTCATTTCCATGGGTAATACCAAAAATGTTAGGTGAGTCTGGGATGGCAATTGCTAAAGGTTCAAGGGCAATATCAAATAATAATGAACATCCCTGCCTAGTACCCCGAGATAAACAAAAAAAGGAAGATCTTTGATTGTTACTACAAACAGAAGCTACAGGGGAATGATATATCAATTTAATCCAAGATATAAATATCGGACTAAAATTACATTTCTCAAACACAGTAACTAAATATGGCCATTCAACTCTGTCGAAAGCCTTCTCAGCAGCTAATGAAATAATACATTCCAGAGTGTTAAATGAAGGAGTATAAGCAATATTCATTAACCTCCTAATATTAAGAAAATGAATAATGATTTTGAATAAATCCTGTTTGGTCCACAGAGATAATTTGAGGTAGTACCTTTTCTAACCTAGTCACTAATATTTTAGAAAAAAAATTGGAGTCTACATTCAAAAGCGATATCGGTCTGTATGATGCACAATCAGTAGGATCTTTATTCTTTTTAAGAATTAAAGAAATAGAAGCTTCATAAAATGATTGTGGTAATTTACCTAATCTGATTGCTTCTTTAAATATTCTAGATGACCAAGGAGAGAGAATAGAGGAAAAAAAACTTTAAAAATTCCACTGTAAAACCATCAGGACCAGGTATTTTGCCAGAATTCATTGTTATTTCTTCATCTGTCATCGGAGTTTCTAATGTTGAACATTCTTTGTGTGATAATTTTGGAAAGTTCAATTTCCTTAAAATATCATGCATAGTGTTAGAGTCATGAGGAAAATCAGAATTGTATAAAGAAATATAAAATTCTTCAAAAGTTTTGTTTATCTCGTCATGATCAACTGTCAAAGTGTCATCATGTTTACGAATCTGGATAATTTGACATTTAACTGAAGTAGTTTTCAATTGATTAGCTAATAATTTACCCAATTTATCACTATGAATATAGAACTTATTTCTAGTTTTCATTAATTGATTTTCAATTGAGGATGTTAATAATAAGTTATGTTCCATTTGAAGTTCGACTCTCTGTTTGTAGAGCTCCTTACTAGGAGCAATAGAATATTTCTTATCAATTTCTTTAATTTTATCAACCAACAAAAATGTTTCATTCTTAATATGTTTGTTTAAACCAACAGAAAAAGAAATAATCTGTCCGCAGATATAAGCTTTAAAAGCATCCCAAACTGTGCCTTTGGAAATTTCTTCCGTAATGTTAGTTGGAAAAAAAGAAATCAATCTGTTCCTTCATAAATTTAACAAAGTACAGGTCTTGAAGCAAATTGGAATTAAATCACCATTGCCTATTAGTACAAGTGGTATCCATTAACTTGATAGAAAGTTTCACTGGAGCATGATCTGAAATGGCGATAATGTCATATTTGCAGTCGATTACAGATGGAATTAGACGAGTCAATAAAAAAGTAATCAATTTGAGAATAAGAATGATAAACATGTGAGAAGAATGAAAACTCTTTGTCCTTAGGGCGCAGGAATCTCAAACAATTATATATTCAACCCAACACAGCTCCCAGAGAGAAATAGGCCCTACGCCCTCCCCCATCCAAAGCGAGAAAGCTGACCAATAGACAGTCAGTGAGCTAAGAACTAAGTACCGGCCCCAAAAAAATCCTGTTGACAGAAAAAACTCCAGTCTTGCAAGGTCATTATGTCCCTATCAATACACAACATAAAAAGCAAAAGAACTCAGTATTCGAAAATATGAAAAGGTCACTTTAAACAAATCCAAAAAAGCTGTATTAAAATAAAGCCTCAAAAAGGGATAAAATAAAGTAGTATCAAAAAAAACAAAAGACAATATATGAACAGCCAAATGTAAGCTTAATGAAACCTTATTTTAAATTCATATTAACAGAAGAAAAAACTTGATCAAATAAGAAGTATAACAGTTTTAGACTTCATCCTTCAGAAAATCTTTTGCATCTTCAACTGACTTTATTCTTTTTCACAATCCGTTCTTCAAAACAATACTCAGATGAGCGGGGAACCGAAGGGATGGTTTATATCCTTCATTATAAAATTCCAACATAACTTCTTTATATTTCATGCAATCAGTCAAAATTTCAGGTGAATAGTCTTCCACAAATCTAACCATGTAACTTTGGAAATCAATCATTCCTTGTCGCCGGGTATGGCAAATTAAAAGGCCCTTAATATGAAACTCCTGAAAGGTTAGTCCGACCGATCTGGGTTTCGCCGCTGAGGACAACGGCTTCAAAGTCGGAGAGCGAAAAGCTCGATTGAGCTTCGGCTCAGAAGTGAATAAAGCTGGGAAAATCTGCTTCAGAAAGTTTGCAAAGACTTCGAACGGTCAGCGCCTTCAACTGATTCTTCAAGACCCAGGATTTGCAAGTTATTTCTCCTGTTCCTGTTTTCGAGACTGATGATCCTTTTCAGCATTTTATCACTGGATAAAGATAACTCTTTGCAGAGTTTAATTGTATCTTCAATGTCCTCTTCAAGTGTCATTAGCTTCACAGTATTCTCCTGAATTTGGTTCTCATGCTCAAATAAAGTTTGTTGAATTGTATCCAATTTGCTGTTAAGCCATTGAAACTCCTCAGAGAATTCCTATTTCTGCGATTTAAGGAAGTCACTGATTGAATCCAAAGTGACTGGGGATTCATCTTCTGTTTCTCTTTCTTTTGCAAATGCTCTGGTTCTTTTCCCAGCCATAGTAAAGCAGTATTGAAGTATTATAATAAGGTTTCAAAAAAAAAGACTGGTAGAGACAATTAAGTAAACAGGGTAGGAGCAATCGAAAAGTGACCAACAGGGCTCTGACTGCTTCTTATATCTAACATATGCTTCCTTCTTCCGCTTGACGAGTTGCCTCGCGTGTTTTGTCAGCCACGGTTCCCTTTTCCTACCATTTTTTCCTTACCTCAGTGGGACAAACCTATCCTGAACCCAGCACAAGTGGTTCCTAAACTTCCTCCACATTACTCCTGTGCTTGCACCTTTGAACACCTGTTTCCAATTTACTCTCGCTAGTTCCTGCCTCATCCATTCATAGTTAGCCCTTCCCCAGTTAAGCACTTTCCCATTTTGTCTGTTTTTATCCTTTTCCATAGCTATGCTGAAGCTAAGGGAGTTGTGGTCACTCTCACCAAAATGCTCCCCCACCAAGATGTCTGCCACCTGACCAGGTTCATTACCGAGAACTAGATCCAGAATGGCCTGTCCTCTCATCGGCCAGTCCACATACTGTGTCAGGAATCCTTCTTGAATACACCTGACAAATTCAGCCCCATCTATCCCCCTTGCAGTCAAGAGGTGCCAGTCAATATGAGGGAAGTTGAAATCACCCATAACTACAACCCTGTATTTCCTGCACCATTCAAAAATCTGCCTGCTTATCTGTTCCTCGGTGTCCCGAGGGCTATTTGGGGGCCTATAGACCACTCCCGGCACAGTGATTGATCCCTTCCTATTTCTGACTTCCACCCACACCGACTCAGTGGACACTCCCTCTGCAGCGTCCTCCCTTTCTACAGGTGTGATACTATCCCCGACCAGTAATGCTACTCCCCCCTTTTCTACCTCCCATCCTAATCCTTGTAAAACACCTAAACCCCAGTACCTGCATCAGCCAATCCTGCCCTTCCTCCAGCCAAGTTTCAGTAATGGCCACAACGTCATAGTTCCACGTACTGATCCATTCTCTAAGTTCATCCCCTTTATTCCTAATACTCCTAGCGTTGGAATAGACACATTTCAACCCCTTGAACTGGCTACATGTATGTTTTGTCCCTGCCTGTCCTTCCTCAGCAACTCAGAACACACAGCATCATGCCCTTGTCCTTCTACCCTCATCTCTGCACTCACATTCTGATTCCCACCCCCCCTGACAATCTAGTTTAAACCCTCCCCAACAGCTCTAACAAACCTGCCCACCAAGGTATTGGTCCCTTTCCAGTTCAGGTGCAGCCCGTCCTTGTTGTACAGGTCAGACCTTCCCCAGAGAAGATCCCAATGCTCCAGAAATCTGAACCCCTGCCCCCTGCACCAACTCTTCAGCCACACATTCAACTGCCACGACTTCCTGTTCCCACCCTCTCTGTCTCGCGGCACAGGAAGCAATCCTGAGATTACCACCCTTGAGGTCCTGCTTTTTCACTTTTTCCCCTAACTCCCTATATTCCTTCTTCAGGACCTCATCCGTACTCCCATCTATGTCATTGGTCCCCACGTGGACCAGGACATCTGGCTGCTCACCCTCTCTCCTGAGAATACCGAGAACTCCATCCGAGATATCGCGGACCCTGGCACCAGGGAGGCAACAGACTGGGATTCTATATCTTTCCCACAAAACCTCTTAACTGTCCCCTTAACTATCGAATCCCCTATCACTACTGCTCTCCTCTTTTCACTCCTTCCTTTCTGAGCTGAGGGTCCAGTCTCGGTGCCAGAGACGTGACCACTACAATTTGTCCCTGGTAGGTGTAGGTCGTCCCCACCAACAGTATCCAAAACAGTATACTTATTGTTGATGGGAACGGCCACAGGGGTGCTCTGCTCTTTCTGTCTATTCCCCTTCCCTCTCCTGACAGTCACCCAGCTACCTGTCTCCTGACTTTTAGGGGTGACTGTCTCCCTGAAACTCTGATCTATTACTGCCTCTGCCCCCCGAATGATCCGATTTGACAGGAGCTGCAGCTGGATGCACCTCTTGCAGGTGTAGATATCGGAGACAATTGTCCTGTCCCTGACTTCCCACATCCTACAATCGGAGCACTGGACTGCCCTATCTACTGCCTCCATTACTAACTCCTAAGTTAATTAATTAAATAAACTTTCCCGGCCTTACCTTACTGGGAGCAAGCTCATCCTCTGCCTCTGCTCGCTGAAATCTCTCGAGCCAAAGCCTCAAAGCTCCACTCCTTCACTGGCCGCTCTCCACTCCAGTCCACGTTAAACTCCAGTCCCAATAAAGGTGAATATGCAGCAGAAGAACCTCCTCCCATGCTCAGTGACCAGGGTGCAGAACTGGGTGTGGTGAGCATCAGCAATAATTGTAGAGTTCAGCACCGACAGTCACTCTCAAAATTGCATTCAGCAACGGTGATGGACAAATATCCAGCATGCAGCTTATTGAAACTTTCTCCCCAGTGCAGAAATCGTGCTTGACTAATCTTCTGGAATTTTTTGAGGATGTAAGTATGAAAATGGACGAGGGAGAGCCAGTGGATATAGTGTACCTGGAGCTTCAGAAAGCCTTTGATGAAGTCCCACATAGGAGATTAGTGGGCAAAATTAGGGCACATGGTATTGGGGGCAGAGTACTGACATGGATTAAAAATTGGCTGGCTGATAGAAAACAAAGAGTAGCGATTAACGGGTCCCTTTCGGAATGGCAGGCGGTGACCAGTGGGGTTCCACAACGTTCAGAGCTGGGACCGCAGCTGTTTACAATGTATATTAATGATTTAGATGAACGGATTAAAAGTAACATTAGCAAATTTGCCGATGACACAAAGCTGGGTGGCAGTGTGAAATGTGAGGAGGATGTTATGAGAATGCAGGGTGACTTTGACAGGCTGGGTGAGTGGGCGGATGCATGGCAGATGCAGTTTAATATGGACAAATGTGAGGTTATCCACTTTTGTGGTGAGAACAGGAAGGCAGATTATTATCTAAATGGAATCAATTTAAGAAAAAGGGAAGTACAACGAAATCCAGGTGTTCTTGTACATCAGTCACTGAAAGCAAGCATGCAAGTACAGCAGGCTGTGAAGAAAGCTAATGGCATGCTGGCCTTCATAACAAGGGGAATTGAGTATAGGAGCAAAGAAGTCCTTCTGCAGCTGTACAGGGTACTGGTGAGACCACACCTGGAGTACTGTGTGCAATTTTTGTCTCCAAATTTGAGGAAGGACATTCTTGCTATTGAAGGAGTGCAGCGCAAGTTCGCAAGGTTAATTCCCGGGATGGCGGGACTGTCATATGTCGAAAGATTGGAGCGACTGGGCTTGTATACACTGGAATTTAGAAGGCTGAGAGGGGATCTTATTGAAACATATAAGATTATTAAGGGATTGGACACACTGGAGGCAGGAAGCATGTTCCCGCTGATGGGTGAGTCCAGAACCAGAGGCCACAGTTTAAGAATAAGGGGTAAGCCATTTAGAACGGGAACGGAGTTGAGGAAACATTTTTTCACCCAGAGAGTGGTGGATATATGGAATGCACTGCACCAGAAGGCTGTGGAGGCCAAGTCTCTGGATGCTTTCAAGAAAGAGATGGATAGAGCTCTTAAAGATAGCGGAGTCAAAGATTATGGGGATAAGGCAGGAACGGGGTACTGATTGTGGATGATCAGCCATGATCACAGTGAATGGCAGTGCTGGCTCGAAGAGCCAAATGGCCTATTCCTGCACCTATTGTCTATTGTGAACCCAGTAATGTGTCACAACTGTAACATGCTGTGAGGTTTCAGTGTTAATGTAATGGCCTCTCTGTAATGTATCACTGCTGAGGTTACTGTTTCTCTGTAGCAGCAATGTTTACGTTACGACTAGAGACAACAGGGTTTTGAAGTGCAGGGCTATCCAATGGGAGAAATGTTGTTCTTTCTTGTGAGTCTGGAAGAGAGATTTTTGCGGTCTTTTGCTGGGGAGAGGTGAGAAGACATGAATGGAGAGAGTGGGCCATTTTCCTTTATTTTTTCTTTACTAACTCTATAGTCAAAGTAATAACTACAAAGCCCAATTGTTTAATCGTATATTATGTACCGTTTGTTATTTCAGGGTACTGATTTGTAATGGGGGTCACATCGTGCAGCATCCACCCAAACGAGATTTCTTAAGTTTGGCCGGGCTGGGGGCTATCACCCCCTATATTAAGCTGCTAGCTGAAGTGAGAGTTAAATATGGTTAGATGACTGAGCGAATTGCTTCACACATTCACAGCAGGTGAACGGCCTCTCCCCATTGTGAACTCAATGATGGACATTTGGTGGCGATGGCTGAGAGAATCTCTTCCCAAAGTCTGAGCAGCAGATCAGCCTCTACCCAGTGTGAACTCGCTGGTGTCTCTGCAGGTTGGATGACCGAATGAAACTCTTCCCACACACTGAGCAGGTGAACTACCTCTCCCCTGTGTGAACATGCTGGTGTCTCTGAAGATGAGACAACCAAGTGAATCCCTTCCCACACACTGAGCAGGTGAATGGCCTCTCTCCAGTGTGAACTTGCTGGTGACTCAGTAGTTGAGAGGACAAAGTGAATCCCTTCCCACAGTCTGAGCAGGTGAACGGCCTCTCTCCAGTGTGAACTCGCTGATGTATGTTCAGTTGAGATGAGCAAGTGAATCCCTTCCCACAGTCTGAGCAGGTGAACGGCCTCTCTCCAGTGTGAACTCGCTGATGTACCTTCAGTTCAGATGACTGAATGAATCCCTTCCCACAGTCTGAACAGATGAATGGCCTCTCTCCAGTGTGAACTCGCTGATGTACCTTCAGATTAAATGACTGAGTGAATCCCTTCCCACAGACTGAGCAGGTGAACGGCCTCTCTCCAGTGTGAACTCGCTGATGTACCTTCAGTTGAGATGAACGAGTGAATCCCTTCCCACAGTCTGAGCAGGTGAACGGCCTCTCTCCAGTGTGAACTCGCTGATGTATGTTCAGTTGAGATGAGCAAGTGAATCCCTTCCCACAGTCCGAGCAGGTGAACGGCTTCTCTCCAGTGTGAACTCGCCGATGTACCTTCAGTTGAGATGAACGAGTGAAACCCCTCCCACAGTCTGAGCAGGTGAACGGCCTCTCTCCAGTGTGAACTCGCTGATGTATGTTCAGTTGAGATGAGTAAGTGAAACCCTTCCCACAGTCTGAGCAGGTGAACGGCTTCTCTCCAGTGTGAACTCGCTGATGTACCTTCAGTTCAGATGACTGAATGAATCCCTTCCCACAGTCTGAGCAGGTGAACGGCCTCTCCCCAGTGTGAACTCGCCGATGTACCTTCAGTTGAGATGAACGAGTGAATCCCCTCCCACAGTCTGAGCAGGTGAACGGCCACTCCCCAGTGTGAACTCGCTGATGTATGTTCAGTTGAGATGAGTAAGTGAAACCCTTCCCACAGTCTGAGCAAGTGAACGGCCTCTCTCCAGTGTGAACTCGCTGATGTACCTTCAGATTAAATGACGAAGTGAATCCCTTCCCACAGTCTGAGCAGGTGAACGGCCTCTCTCCAGTGTGAACTCGCTGATGTACCTTCAGTAGGGATGAGCAAGTGAATCCCTTCCCACACACTGAGCAAGTGAACGGCCTCTCTCCAGTGTGAACTCGCTGATGTACCTTCAGTTGGAATGATCGAGTGAATCCCTTCCCACAGTCTGAGCAGGTGAATCGCCTCTCTCCAGTGTGAACTCGCTGATGTACCTTCAGTGCAGATGACAGAGTGAATCCCTTCCCACAGTCTGAGCAGGTGAACGGCCACTCCCAGGTGTGAACTGACTGGTGTCTCAGTAACCGAGATGACAGAGTAAATCCCTTCCCACAGACTGAGCAGGTGAATGGCCTCTCCCCAGTGTGAACTCGCTGATGCACCTTCAGTTGGGATGAGCGAGTGAATCCCTTCCTGCAGTCTGAGCACGTGAACGCCCTCCCGCCAGTGTGAACTGACCAGTGTATCCGTAGGTTAAATGATTCAGTGAATCCCTTCCCACAGTCTGAGCACGTGAACGGCTGCTCTCCAGTGTGAACTGACTGGTGTCTCAGTAGCTTATATGATTCAGTGAATCCCTTCCCACAGTCCAAGCAGGTGAACAGCCGCTCCCCAGTGTGAACTTGCTGATGTACCTTCAGTTTAGAGAAACAAGGGAATCCCTTCCCACAGTCTGAGCACGTGAACGGCTGCTCCCCAGTGTGAACTGACCAGTGTCTCAGTAGCTTATATGATTCAGTGAATCCCTTCCCACAGTCCAAGCAGGTGAACAGCCGGTCTCCAGTGTGAACTCGCTGGTGAGCCATTAGGTCAGATGAACAAGTGAATCCTTCCCTACAAATTCAGCAGATGACTAGCAATTTGCCCAACTAACTGGTGTGTCCACAGGTGGGAAGACCGACTGAATCCCTTCTCACACACAGAACAGTTGAATGACCTTGTCCCAGTGTAAACTTGCTGATGTACCTTCAGTTGAGATGACCAAGTGAATCCCTCCCCACAGTTGGAGCAGGAAGGATGATCGAGTGAATCCCTTGCTCCACTTCTTAAATATCTGTACAGAGACAGCAAAACTGTCGTGTTGTGTTCGAGATTCCCGTAGACAAATTCCTTGTCATTTTTAACCTGTAAAAATATTTACAAAATCCATCAATGGGTGTAGGACAACATTTCAGATGAGATCCCTTGAGTTGTCAAGCTGTGAACTGACTTCACACTGTTACAGTGAAGTTCAACCCAAGGTGGAGAGAGAAATCATCTTCTAACTGGGCACAGTGCTGGTATCTGGAATGACCACCAAATTCTCTGATGCTCTTCCTGTCTCTCTAAGAATGTGGCATTTCTGCCATCTCCAATCTGTGACCTGGCTCAGTTTGACTCTCTCCATTGGCATTATTCCGTTCCCACTGAGCTGCATGGGTTCCAGGCCCCACAGTAACTGAAACACTCTCACACAAATAGCTGGCAGTGCATTCCACGCAGCCACCACTCTCTGTGTAAAGAACTTACCCCTGACATCCCCTCGGTATCTATTTCAAAGCACCTTAAAACTATGCCCAATTGTGTTAGCCATTTCAGCCCTGGGAAAGAATCCTCTGGCTATCCACATGATCAATGCCCCTCATTAGCTTATACACCTAAAAAAGGCTCTAAACATAAAGAAGGAAATTATACATTGCTTTGAGGATTTGTTGGAAGTATACAAAATTATGAGGGTATAGATAGGGTAAATGCAAGCAGCTTTTTCCACTGAGGTTGGGTGGGATGACAACCAGAGGTCATGGGTAAGTGGAGAAGGTGAAAATTTAACAGGAACATTTGGAAAAGCTCTTTACTGAAATGGTCGTGAGAGTGTGGAATGAGATGTCAACTCAAGTGGTGAATATGAGCTCGGTTTCACCATTTAAAAGAAGTTTGGATGGGAGCCTGGATGGCAGGCATCTGAAGGCGAAAGTCCCAGTGCAGGTATTTGCAGTAGAGACCTTAAATGTTTTTTTCGGCATTGACTAGATGGGCCAAATACCCTGTTTCCGTACTGAACCTCTCCATATTTCTATGACAGAGAAGCTGGCTAAACTTGTTTGGAAGGGAAAAGGTAGGAGTGACAATGGAGCAGCAATGGCTGGAGTTTCTGGGAGCAATTCGGGAGCTGAGTGATAGATACATCCCAAAGAAGTGGAAGCATTGGAAATGCAGGAAGACACAACTGTGGATGAAATGAGAAGCCAAAGCCAACATAAAAGCCAAAGAGAGGGCAAACAAAAGAGCAAAAACGACTGGGAAGCTTTTAGAAACCAACAGATGATGACTAAAAAAAAAAGTCAGATGGGCTCAGGCGGTGGAATTATGATAATGTAGTCATTAGTGAGTCTTGGTATCACCCAACAGTCTGAGGCATTTAGGGGAACAAAATATCCAGGGCCTCAATATCTCTTGAAAACCAAGGTACCCTGCACCAGTTACCTTTCAACTTTTATTTTGGTAGGCACATACAATCCCTACACCCTCAAAATTTCACTTCTGAAGGCCTCCCACTTACCAAGTACTCCTTTGCCAGGAAACAGCCTGTCCCAAACCACACTTGTTAGATCCTTTCTGATACCATTAAAATTGACCTTTCTCCAATTTAGAATCTCAACCCATGGTCCAGACCTCTCTTTTCCCATATTTATCCTGAATTTCATGGCATTATGGTCACTAATTTCTGTCACCAGCCCCGTATCATTTCCTAACAGATCATTGCACACTTCTGCATCGGGAATTCTACGTACTGATTAAGGGCACATTTGACAACCTACACCCCATCTTGTCCTTTTACAGTATGGGATTCACAGTCAATACATGGAAAGTTAAAATCATTTACTGAATCAACTTTTGTTCCTTGGCATGGTCTGCGATCTCTCTACAAATTTGTCCCTCTAAATCCCTCAGATGTTGGGTGCAACCAAATCCCAGTAATGGCTACAATATCATAATTCCCTGTCCTGAGCTCATCTGGCTTTCCTGCGATGCTTCTTGCATTGTGATATACACAGCTCAGCACATTCATCGCACCATTCACAACACGCTGGAGGTACTCAGCAGGTCGGGCAGCATCCGTGGAAATGATCAGTTAACATTTCGGGCCATAACCCTTCGTCAGGACTGAAGAGGGTAGGGGCAGAGGCCCAATAAAGAAGGTGGCGGGAGGGTGGGGAGGAGAAGGCTCCAGGCACAACCATTTGATTGCTGACTGTATCTGGTGTCTGAACAACATCTGACTGGTGTCAAGAAAACAACCTCCCCTCATTGTCACAAAACATGCATCATTGCTGTCGCAGTTTATGTTCCACTGGATGCTAATGCTAAAGTAGCCATGAAAGACCTCAGTGCTGCTATTAGCAAGCTGCAGACATTGCATCCAGATGGAGCTTTGACTGTCGCTGGGGACTTTAATCATTGTAACCTACGTACCGTGCTTCCAAGATTTTACCAAAATGTATTATGCACCACCACGTGGAATAAAACCTCAGATCATGTGTACACAAATGTGGCTGATGCTTGCAAACTCACTACCCTCCCCCACCTGGGAAAGTCCGACCGTCTTTCATTGTTTCTGCTTCCCAAGTATAGCCCGGTCACTAAACGTGTGAAACCCACAATGAAGACTATTAAGATCTGGCTGGAGGGGGCTGACTCTGCTCTTCAGCACCAATTCCAGCACACAGACTGGAGCACGTTTGCTGCCCATGCCACCACAGACTCTCAGATTAACATTGATTTATAAACCAACTCTGTCCTTGAGCACATCAACAAGTGTGTAGATAGAGAGACATCACTAAAACAAATAAAAGTTTTCCCCAGTCAGAAACCATGGATGAACAGAGAGGTTCACCTCCTGCTCAAAGCCAGAGATTCAGCCTTCAGGTCTGGAGACCAGGAGGCTTACAGCTCAGCCAGGGCCAACCTGAGGAGGGGAATCTCTCAGGCTAAACACATTTACAAACAGAGAATCGAGGAGCATTTCAACTCCTCTGACCCCCAGCCCATGTGGCATAGCATACAGGTCATTACAGACTTCAAACCTCCTAGTACTGTGCCCCCTTCCAGCTCTGCTACCCTCCCTGATGAGCTCAATTACTTCTACGCTCGCTTTGATCGAGGGAACAAGGAGGTCACCCTCAAAGCGGATCTCCCACCTGGTGAACTGTCTCTCTCACTTTCCACCTCCGATGTTTGTGGACCCTGAGCAGGGTGAATGTACGGAAGGCAGCTGGTCCGGATGCAATACCTGGCCGTGTGGTCAGAGTCTGTGCAGGACAGTTGGCCGGGGTCTTCACAGACATTTTTAATCTGTCCCTGGCCCAGGGTGTTGTCCCCCACAAGCTTCAAGATCACCACCATCGTGCCAGTGCCGAAGCATTCCACTGCCACGAGCCTGAATGATTTCCGCCCAGTTGCACTCACCCCCATCATTGCAAAGTGCTTTGAGAGACTGGTTCTGTCACATCTGAAATCCTGTCTGCCCACTATCCTGGACCCCCATCAATCTGCCTATCGCACCAACATGTCAACAGAGGACACCATCTCCACGGCACTTCACTCTGCCCTGACCCACCTGGACAGCCCCAACTCTTACGTCAGAATGCTGTTCATTGACTTTAGTTCGGCATTCAATTCTGTAAGCCCCTTCAAGCTGATCACCAAACTTCGCCAGCTTGCTATCAGCTCATCCATCTACAATTGGACCTTGGACTTTCTGACTAACAGACCCCAATCAGTTAGATAACCTCTCCTCCTCCACTCTCACCCTGAACACCGGCGTGCCTCAAGGCTGTGTGCTGAGCCCTCTTCTGTACTCCCTCTTCACCTATGACTGCGTTCCTGTACATGGTTCTAACTCCATAATCAAGTTCGCAGAGGCCACCATGGTGGTTGGCCAGATCAGAGGGGATGACGAGACAGCCTACAGGGATGAGGTCCAGCACTTGGCTGCGTGGTGTGCCAACAATGATCTGGCCTTTAACACCCAGAAGACCAAGATCATTGTGGACTTCAGGCATGCTAGGAGCCACACTCCCAATCTACATCAACGGAACTGTAGTGGATCGTGTATCAAGCTTCAAATTCCTTGGTGTCCACATTTTCGAGGATCTCACCTGGTCCCTGAACTCCTCCATCTTGATCAAAAAGGCGCAACAGCGTCTTTACTTCCTGCGGAGCATCAATAAAGCTCACCTCTGTCCCAGGATATGACAGACTTTTACCACTGTACCATTGAGAGCATACTCACCAACTGCATCTCAGTGTTAAACCATAGAAACCACAGAAAGTACAGCACAGAAACAGGCCCTTTGGCCCCTCTTGGCTGTGCCAAACCATTTTCTGCCTAGTCCCACTGACCTGCGCACGGACCATATCCCTCCATACACCTCCCATCCATGTATCTGTCCAATTTATTCATAAATGTTAAAAAAAGAACCCACATTTACCACCTCGTCCGGCAGCTCATTCCATACACCCACCAATCTCTGTGTGAAGAAGCCCCCCCTAATGTTCCCTTTAAACTTTCACCCCTCACCCTTAACCCATGTCCTCTGGTTTTTTTCTTCCCTTGCCTCAGTGGAAAAAGCCTGCTTGCATTCACTCTATCTTATACCCATCATAATTTTATATACCTCTATCAAATCTCCCCTCATTCTTCTACGCTCCAGGGAATAAAGTCCTAACCTATTCAACCTTTCTCTGTAACTGAGTTTCTCAAGTCCCGACTACATCCTTGTAAACCTTCTCTGCACTCTTTCAACCTTATTTATATCCTTCCTGTAATTTGGTGACCAAAACTGAACACAATACTCCAGATTCAGCCTCACCAATGCCTTATACAACCTCATCATAACATTCCAGTTCTTATACTCAATACTTTGATTAATAGGCCAATGTACCAAAAGCTCTCTTTACGACCCTATCTACCTGTGACGACACTTTTAGGGAATTTTGTATCTGTATTCCCAGATCCCTCTGTTCCACTGCACTCCTCAGTGCCTTACCATTAACCCTGTATGTTCTACGTTGGTTTGTCCTTCCAACATGCAATACCTCACACTTGTCAGTATTAAACTCCATCTGCCATTTTTCAGTCCATTTTTCCAGCTGGTCCAAGTCCCTCTGCAGGCTCTGAAAACCTTCCTCACTGTCTATTACACCTCCAGTCTTTGTATCATCAGCAAACTTGCTGATCCAATTTACCACATTATCATCCAGATCATTGATATAGATGACAAATAACAATGGACCCAGCACTGATCCCTGTGGCACACCAGTAGTCACAGGCCTCCACTCAGAGAAGCAACTCTCTACCACCACTCTCTGGCTTCTTCCATCGAGCCAATGTCTAATCCAATTTACCACCTCTCCATGTATACCTAGTGACTGAATTTTCCTAACTAACCTCCCATGCGGGACCTTGTCAAAGGCCTTACTGAAGTTCATGTAGGCAATATCCACTGCCTTCCCTTCATCCACTTTCCTGGTAACCTCCTCGAAAAACTCCAACAGATTGGTCAAACATGACTTACCATGCACAAAGCCATGTTGACTCTCCCTAATAAGCCCCTGTCTATCCAAATGCTTGTAGATTCTGTCTCTTAGTACTCCCTCCAATAACTTACCTACTACTGACGTTAAACTCACCGGCCTATAATTTCCCGGATAACTTTTCGATCCTTTTTTAAACAACGGAACAACATGAGCCACTCTCCAATCCTCCAGCACCTCACCTGCAGACAGCGACATTTTAAATATTTCTGCCAGGGCCCCCGCAATTTCAACACTAGTCTCCTTCAAGGTCCGAGGGAACACCCTGTCAGGTCCTGGGGATTTATCCACTTTAATTTTCCTCAAGACAGCAAGCACCTCCTCCTTTTCAATCTGTACAGTTTCCATGGTCTCACTACTTGATTCCCTCAATTCCATAGATTTCATGCCAGTTTCCTTAGTAAATACAGACGCAAAAAACCTATTTAAGATCTCCCCCATTTCCTTTGGTTCCGCACAAAGCCAACCACTCTGATCTTCAAGAGGACCAATTTTATCCCTTACAATCCTTTTGCTCTTAATATACTTGTAAAAGCTCTTTGGATTATCCTTCACTTTGACTGCCAAGGCAATCTCATGTCTCCTTTTAGCCCTCCTGATTTCTTTCTTAAGTATTTTCTTGCACTTCTTATACTCCTCAAGCACCTGATTTACCCCCTGTTTCCTATACATTTCATACAACTCCTTCTTCTTCTTTATCAGAGTTGCAATATCCCTTGAGAACCAAGGTTCCTTATTCCTATTCAATTTGCCTTTAATCCTGACAGGAACAGACAAACTCTGCACTCTCAAACTTTCCCCTTTGAAGGCGTCCCACCTACCAATCACATCTTTGCCAGAGAACAACCTGTCCCAATCCACACTTTTTAGATCCTTTCTCATTTCTTCAAATTTGGCCTTCATTCAGTTCAGAACCTCAACCCTAGGACCAGATCTATTCTTGTCCATGATCAAATTGAAACTAATGGTGTTATGATCACTGGAACCAAAGTGCTCCCCTACACAGACTTCTGTCACTTGCCGTAATTCGTTTCCTAACAGGAGATCCAATATTGCATCCCCTCTAGTTGGTCCCTCTATATATTGATTTAGAAAACTTTCCTGAACACATTTTACAAACTCTAAACCATCTAGACCCCTAACAGTATGGGAGTCCCAATCAATGTATGGAAAATTAAAATCCCCTACCACCACAACTTTATGTTTCCTGCAGTTGCCTGCTATCTCTCTGCAGATTTGCTCTTCCAAGTCTCGTTGACTATTGGGTGGTCAGTAATACAATCCCACTAATGTGGCTATACCTTTCCTGTTTCTCAGCTCCACCCATAAGGACTCAGTAGACAAGCCCTCTAATTTGTCCTGCCTGGGCACTGCTGTAATATTTTCCCTAACAAGCAATGCTACTCCCCCACCTTTCATTCCTCTGCCTCGATCAGATTTGAAATATCGGAACCCTGGAATATTAAGCTGCCAGTCCTGCCCCTCCTGCAGCCAAGTTTCACTAATTGCTACAACGTCATAATTCCACGTGTCAATCCACGCCCTCAACTTATCCGCCTTCCCCACAATACTCCTAGCATTGAAATATATACACCTCAGAAGATTTTTACCACCACTCACAACCTTTATATCAGCAGATTTGCTTAAACTTTCAACATCATTTATTTTCACCCCAGCCACACTGTCAGCTCTGGCACTCTGGTTCCCACTCCCCTGCAAATCTAGTTTAAAGCCTCCCCAATAGCACTAACAAACCTCCCTGAAAGGATATTGGTCCCCCTGTGGTTCAAGTGTAACCCGTCTCTCTTGTACAGGTCCCACCTGCCCCAGAAGAGGTCCCAATGATCCTGAAATCTGAAACCCTGCCCCCTACACCAGTTCCTCAGCCACTTGTTCCTCCTCCAGAGCATCCTATTCCTACCCTCACTGGCACCTAGCACAGGTAGCAATCCTGAGATGTATGGCAATTGTCCCATTTCGGACTACAAAGCACTCCACTGTGTGGTGAAAACTGCCCAGCGGATTATCAGCACCTAATTGTCCACCATTGAGAACATCTACCATAAACACTGCCTGGGAAGGGCGAAACGCATTATCAAGGATGCATCTCACCCTAACCATGGACTTTTTACTCTCCTCCCATCTGCTAGGCACTACAGGAGCCTCCGCTCCCGCACCAGCAGGCACAGGAAGAGCTTCTTCCCTGAGGCTGTGATGCTGCTGAACCTCACATCACAGCACTAAGCAGTATTGCATCCGTATTGTACTGTCTCCGTACTTTTATATTTGTGTGCTGTAGTACTTACTTTTTATTCTCAGTTATTTTGTAAATAACACTATTCTTTGCATTTCTGGTCAGATGCTAACTGCATTTCATTGGCTTTGTATCTGTACTTGGCACACTGACAATAAAGTTGAATCTAATCTAATCTAAAAAAACAAAGGAGCTGATTGTGGACGACAGGAGGAATGGAGACAGGCTCACCCCTATTGGCATCAGTGGATCTGGGGTTGAGACGGTGAACAGCTTCAAGATCCTTGGCATAAACATCACCGAGGATCTCACATGGTCTGTACATACCGGCTGTGTTGTGAAAAGAGCACACAGCACCTTGCTCACCTCAGACGGCTGAAGAAGCTTGGGATGGGGTCCCAAATCCTAAGAACTTTGTACAGGAACACAATTGAGAGCATCCTGACTGGCTGCATCACTGCCTGGTATGGGAACTGTACTTCCCTTAATCGCAGGAACCTGCAGAGAGTGGTGCGGACAGCCCAGCACATCTGTAGATGTGAACTTCCCACTATTCAGGACATTTACAGAGACAGGGGGGTAAAAAGGGCCCAAAGGATATTGGGGACCCAATTCACCACAACCACAAACTGTTCCTGCTGCTACCATCCAGGAAACGGTACAACAGCAAAAGGACCAACAGGCTCCGGGACATCATCTTCCACCAGGCCATCAGACTGATTAATTCATGCTGATACAATTGCATTTCTATGTTATATTGACTGCCGTATGTACAAACTATTTATTATAAACAACTATAAATTACACATTGCACATTCAGACAGAGATGTAAAGATTTCTACTCCTCACGTACAGGAAGGATGTATGTAATAAAGTCAATTCAATTCAATTCACCCTCCCCACTATCTGTTCTGTCATTCTGGTTCCCATTTCCCCCTACAACTTATTTTAACCACATCACCCTCTCTCCCCACACTAGCACTAGCGAGCCTCACCACTGGGATATTAGTCCCCTCTTGTTCTGTTCCCCTCACTAACAAATCCCCTATCACCCCTTTGACTTTCCTCTGCCAGGTAATCCCCCCAACAGTTTCTAAAGTGGATCCACCTGTTGTTGTGTGGGATGGACACAAGATTACTCTGCGATGGCGATTTAACCTCATTCCCCTTCCTGACTCTCACCCAGTTTCTTGTGTCCTACACCTTGGGTGCAACTCACCTCTCTTCATGTCATATCTATGACTTTAGATAGAGAGGTATTCATTTTAACAGCCAGCAAATCACTGTCAGTAAGAACTTTGATCTCCTCTGGGCTCGATCGACTTCATCTGCACTCTCACACAACCTATGTAGCAGGCCTGTAACGGGGAATGAAGTATTTTCTCACCAGAGCTTTTGCACATTGTCCATATCTGATTTGCTTGCTAAATGACGCTTTAAAAAGTCAGATTTCAAACTATCACTCCACTTCCTCCCACTTTCAAATTCTCCAGCAACTTTTGCATCACCACAATACACACAGGTAACACCAGTTTCTGTATTGTACATAAATATTTCCCCTGAACCCTCCCCCAGGTGACTGACGGTGGTGAACTCAGTGATGGCAATGCCAATGAATATGAAGGGAAGGGCAGTAGTCTGTCTCATTGGAGTCTGGCACATTTGTGATGTGAAAGCTACTTGTTGCCCTGGACAAGGTGTTTGATATCATTATGTACCCAGAGAGAGTGGGACAAAACATGTTCTCACGGGTAGAAAAGTCCAGAACAAGAGGGGGTGGAACAAGCAACAGACACAAAATGCTGGAGGAACTCAGCAGGCCAGGCAGCATCTATGGAAAAGAGTACTAATGCTGAGTTCCTCCAGCAATTTGTGTGTGTTGCTCGGATTTCCAGCATCTGCAGATTTTCTCTTGTTTGTGACTGGAGGCAGAACAAAGGTGATTTTCACAACAGCTGATGTAAAAGATTTTGTTCCCTTTCTCCGAGTTCCCGATCCTTGCATTTAGACAGCTGGAGCTCAGCTCTGTCTGAGAGACCCATCGGTTCCCATTCCCTCATCAGCCGGAAGCTCCCCGGGGCCCGTGTACGGATGGTGGGGCTGAGAGAGAGGGAAGAGAGCAGGACTGTCCCGGGATTGCGGGTCACGGAGTCCGGAGTCACAGCAACTACCCGAAGTCGGTGTTGAAAACGCCGCCCGGTGAGACCCCCAACCCGGAGATCCCTTCTCACCTCAACCGATCATCCGGGGCCTTTTGTGCCCCGCGCGCTGGTGAGCTCGAGCTTGGTCGGTTTAACGGCTGGGCTACTAATCACGTGACCAGCCCCTCCCCCACCGCTGTCAACAGAGGAGTCACGCGCTGCGCTATTCCCATTGGTGAGAAGCGATGTCAATCACTGCTTCCAGCCAATAGAAGAGGCGGACCAGCCGAGAGGGCGTTACCCCCGCTGACACCGTCTCCCGAACTTTCCGTCACGGCGGGACAACCGTCAAAGTAAATGTCCGCTTTCTGATTTATTTCCATTTCCCTCCGAGGGAAGTTGGGGCGTTTGTGAAGCGTCTCCTGCGGCCGGAGTCTGATGTGTCGCTGAGAGGTAGGAGGAGACCGCTCGGCCCGTCGGTTTGATGCCGGTTCCCCGGGGAGGGAGAGGATGAAGACGGTGAGAGAGGGGGCGGACAGGATGTTTGTCCCGGTGGGGACAGGAGGGGCTCATCTGTGGAAATGTCTGAGCCCACGGTGGTGGCGATTCACCACATTGGGGGGCAAACACCGGCAGACTGTTGCCCTGCAAGCGGGGCCAATGGTCCGGGCAAAGTGACAATTATTTGTGTTTTGTTGAGACTGTACCGGGAATATGGTGTAAAATCCCGCTCCCCACACTAACACGGGTCACACAGACCAAAGAACAAACTGCCGGAGGAACTCAGTGGGTCGGGCAGCATCTGTGGAGGGAAATGGACCGTCAACATTTCGGGCCGAGACCCTCCCTCTGGACTGAGAGTGGACGGGAAATAGTCCGAGAAAAGAGGTGAGGGGTGGGGATGGGGCAAGAGCTGGGGAGTGAGAGGTGGATCCAGGTGAGGGGGAGGTGGGAAGGTGGAAATAGTGACGGGGGTGGGAGGTGAGTGGTTGGGGCAACACGGGGCTGCAGAAGATGGAAATTAATTCCATAGAGGATTAACAAAGAGATTAGAGAGTATTTGTTATAGAGAGTGCAATGAAGATTCACCAGACTGAGCCCTGGTTGTTCCCCCTTCCTCAATGAAGCAGATGTTTCCAGTCGGGTGGCTGGATATTGGTTGTGGCAAATTACCGTGTGAGACGCGGGGATGATGTTTGAGATTCTCGGGGTGGGTAAGTGGCAGATTCAGCTGTGTGGCCTTGCCTGTGATGTTGGTTCACAGTTGCTTACCAAGGTAAAATGGACCCAGGGTTCACGCTGCCTGGGTTTGTGGGGTCATAAGTGAATATTCCTGTTCTGGGATCAGATGTTTGGTGCTGGAGTTGGATTCGAAGCAATGACTGTTAATCTGAGGAGAGAACAAGTTCCCATTCCATCCTCACAGGGAGAGGCGGTGATTAAAAGGGCTGTTCTGTGTTTACAACAGTAAAAATGGACCCGAGGTTTCAGGGCTCAATCTGTGTTTAGAAATTCCTCCTCACTGTCACCTGTCTATCAGGCAGTGGAAATTCGACAGAAGCTCAAGAAGCTGGGGATCTGTACTAAAAACGGAAAATGTTTGAAGTCATTCTGACGAAAGGTTGTGGACCTGAATTGTTAATTTTGTTCCTCTCCCCACAGTTGCTCCTCACTTGCTGAGTGTTTATAGTAATTCCGGGTTCGTTTTATTAAATTCACCCTGGAATGGTTAAAGTGTCCTGGAAATGGACCTGTGCACAGGCGCTCGTTCAGTGATAGCTGAACACTGAAAAAACACAGTTTCTTCCCTGTCAATTATTCTGATACCAATCTGCCTGTTATTCCTGGAGATGCTTTCAGTACATTTGCTGCTAACAAGATTCACAAATAATCTCAGGAATGATGGGCTTTATGTATGAGGAGCATTTGTTAGCCCTGTGTTCAGTGGAGTTGTGGGAGATGGTGGTAAACTTACTGAATACTGGAAAGATTGGATACACTGGACATGGAGAGGATGTTTCCACTAATTAGAGAGTCTGTCATCTGACAGCACAGCCTCAGAATAAAGAAGCTTCCCTTTCAAACCGCGATGAAGATGGGTGACTCGTCAGTGGAATTAGTGGCCACAGATGGTGATGGAGGCTGTCATTGAGTGTATTCATGCAGAGATTAATTTCTTCTTGGGAGCTAGCATCAGGATAACAGGAGGAAGGCAGGAATATGGAGTGGTGGGGTCATCATATGAAGAAAGATCAAATGCGATAACCCTTTCATTTAGAGAATCGAGGACTGAGAGGTGAACACATTGAAATGCACAACATCATTACCGGCTGAACCAGGGATCCCAGTCTCTGAAAAAGGGGGTGGACTGTCCAGGACTGAGATGAGGGGAAATGTCTCCTCTCCAAGGGTGGTGAATGTCTGTAAATCCCCACCACAGAGGGTGGTGAAGACTCAGTGATTGTCCTCACATAAAACAGAGGCCGGCAGATGTGTGGAGACCGAAAGTATCGAGGAAATGAGGATCGGGCAGAAACATGTGGCTGAGATGGGAGAGCAGCCATCATCTTAGAGGAGCTGAATGGCCACCTCCTGTTTCTCACTTGATGTTTCAGTGTTCCTGTCCAGTGAGGCTGGAGGAATGTGAATAGAAATGAGTGTTTACAAACATGGACGGATTTAAATGAAACCTGCACATTTCCGGTTTGGGTCTGAATTGTGTGTTGGACGAGGATGGGAATCGAGCCCGTGACTCTGTGACCTTGGGGTGGAGGGAAAGGGACAGGGACGATTTGGAGGGAAGAAGTAAAAATGTATCTGGTGTAAATATGGAATGATGTGGGAAATGTGGCGGATGGTTCGGGCAGCGTGTGAGGGGCGAAGAGCAGAGTCACCGGATCAGGTGGGAGACCCTCCACCAGCACATGATCCCGTTTCCTGTTCACGTTTTCCTGCAGATCTGCAGCATCTGCCGGTCACTGCTGGAGTGTACGTGTAACTTCATCTTTCGCCCGTTCAGACAAGGCAGTGAGATCCGGATCTGTCATGTCCTCTCGTTGTGGGTGGACAATGTTTTATTCTGCAATATTTTCAGCATGTTTCCATATTACCACATAACAATTACAGCACGGAAACAGGCCATCTCGGCCCTTCTAGCCCGTGCCAAATGCTTACTCTCACCAAGTCCCAGACCTCAGACCATAACTACTGGGCCGAGGCCTGGGACTAGGCCTCATTCCACTGTTTTTACCTGCTGAAGGGCAGCCAATGTTTCTGGGTGTCTGACCCATTCATATGAGAACTTAGCCTTTTGTATTTATCTGAGCTTTTCATAAATGTGTACAGTTTAGTTCAGCTTCACTCCAGAATTTCCAAAGCAACAACCCAGTCAGTCAAATAGTTCCACACAATTAAAGTAGTTTACAGTATTACATTTTAATTTTATTTTGTATTACTTATATAATTTAACTATTTAATATGTATATTCTTATTTTAAATCAAAGGTAAAAATCTATTGTTATGAATTAAATTCTGTTGCTGCTGTAGAGACAACAAATTACATAAGATCAGCCAGTGCTATTAAACCTGATTCTGATAATTGGTCTGGGAGACCCACCACCGGTCACCTGATCCCAGTTACCGCAGATCGTAATGCGAGATTGAAGCCTTTTCTATTTATTGGTGTTCATCAGTTCAGTTAACTTTCCCTCTGTGGTTCCAAAGCAGAAGCTCAGTCTGTCTAATATTTCCACACAATTAAAATGGGGACTTATCATGTACTGAGCTACAGCTGCAGAGAAAGTGCAGTGCAGATAGACATATGGGGCAGGGTCACGTCGAGTTACATTGTGAGGTCGAGTCCATTTTATTGGACTGGAGACCATTAATTTGGCCTAGAACTGCAGACAGGAAGCTGTCCATGAGCCTGGTGGTACGCGCTTTAAGGCTTTTGCATCTCTTCCCCGATGGAGGTTTGGGTTTGCAGCAATAATGTCCAAAGTTGTGGGCATCTTTGAGTACAAGGCCTGCTTTCCCGAGGCAGGGGAAGTGTAGGAAGAGTCCATAGAGGGGAGGCTTGTTTCTATGATGTTTCCAGATGAGACCAAAGTTCTCTGCAGTTCCTTGCAGTCATGGGCAGAGCTTTAGCCATACGAAGTTGTGAAGTATCGACAAGAAGCTCAGAGACCTGGGCCTTCACCCTGCCTTGTGTAGCTGGATCCTGGACTTCCTGTCAGATGGCTGGCAGGTGGTAAGAGAGGGATCCCTCACCTCTGTCTCTTTGACCCTCAGCACACATGCCCCACAGGCTTGAATCCTTGGCCCCCTCCTTTACTCTCTGTGCACCCATGACTTGTGTCACCACCCACAGCTCCAATCTGTTAATTAAATTTGCTGATGACACTACATTGATTGGCCTAATCCCAAATAATAACTTTCAATTGATCAAATGCTTCCTGACAAGTCTCGGTCCAAACAAACTTTTCACCCTTCTTCAGGAGATTAGTCAGAGGAAGAGCGATATCAGGAAAGTTCTTACACAACTTACGATAATATCCAACCATTCCCAGAAACCTTCCAAGAGCCTTCTTACCAGTCTGTCACAAAAACTGTGGGTCAACTGTCTAAGAAAAATAACAAGATGGCTTGAGTGGCAAAAATAGATTGTGGTGCTTTTATTTACAAAAATAGTGGAGAAACAAAAACTTGGATGTCCACATGAAAACAAGAAATTTTTTTTAAAAAAATACTATATTATATATATATATATATATATATATATATATATATACACACACACACAGCTTGCAATTGTCACTTGTCTGGTTAACAGCCACCCTCAGACTAAACAGAAAAAAAAATGACCCAAAGCCTTGGTAACCTGAGGCTTATAACAGCTAAGCCAATCCCCCGAGACTAACCAAAAGCTAATTAACTCAATTATCTTCCATTTCACACAATCTGAAACTCTACCACCAGTTCTCACAATAAACACATATACTTCATCACAGGATTCACCATTTCCCGGTTAAATAACTTGTATAAACCCCAAAACTTTACCACAAGATGAGTAATTAGGTAACATAACCCTTGTCCCAGGTAAAGATGGTATCCTCCACCATCAGCACACCTGTGCAGGTTGCTGCTGCCTCTATATAAGACAGCTCTATGCAGCAGCTCTGTTTCAGACCCAGTGACTGTGGAGGAGAGAAACGTCAGATTACCATGACACTTCAGCAAAACACTTACTGGAAAGATGAATATGAATAAATTTACCTGAGATAATAAAACTGTGACATAGTGTGTTTCTTTTTTTCATACCTATTACTGCTGGGGATGAGTGTAAAATTGTGACTGTTGATTTATTGTGACGCGTGCACTCACCACAATAACAGAGGGGAATAATGTGTGTGGATGACACTTTGAGTGTTTTACCGAGTGTGCCATGAAACATCTGTAATCAGTGACGGGCCTTCGTCACACAGTCGGAATAGGAACTTCAGAAATTGCCTGAATTTTGCCTGCACAGGAGCCAACTTGCCTTGACCTACAACACAGCCAAGACAGATCACAGTGGCATGGCCAAATTCACTCTTAGCTAAGTCAACTGTAAGGCTGACCCTGGAAAGCCTGTCAAACAGCTCTTCTACTACACAGATATGCTCTTCCCAAGTGTCACTCCCTGTGACTAAGTCATCAATATAGGTATCTGTGTGTCCTAACCCTTGAATTACAGAATTAATCATTCTCTGGAACGTTCCTGGAGCATATTTCATTCCAAATGGCGAAACATTGTATTCATACAACCCAGAAGGTGTCACAAATGCAGAAATTTCTCTACCTCAGTCCGTCAATGGAACACACCACACCCTTTCAACAGATCAATCTTTGTAAGAAATTACCTTTTCCAACCTTATCAATGCAATCATCCACCCTAGGGATAGGATAGGCATCTGTTTTTGTTACTGCATTTACCTTCCTATAATCAGTGCAAAATCTAACACTACCGTCAAGTTTGGGCACAATAACGCAGGGTGAGCTCCAATTTGATGTTGAAGGCCTGATAATACCATTTTCAGCATATATTAAATTTCTTGCTCAGCCAATTTACACTTTTCTACATTCATGCGATATGGGTGTTGTTTAATCGGTTTGGCTTGACCAATATCTACGTCATGTACTGCGACCGTGGTTTGCTTGGGAACATTGGGAAATAAAACTTTAAAACTCAGAATTAATTCCTTCAGCTGTTGTTGTTGCTTTGGCTGCAGATGAGCCAACTTGTTGTCCACGTTTTTGAGAACGACCGAGTTCATTAGCCTAACTGGGACCATGTTTGGCTTGTGAAAAGTCTCAGACGAGTCAATTGTTTCATTCTCAGGGCTGTCAAATTTATATGTTTGACAACACTCACCGATGGTGCCTGCTTGCCAGAATAAGGCTTTATCATATTGATGTGTACCACCTGTGTTAGTTTACGTCAGTCATGTGTTTTAATAACATAATTCACATCATTAATTTGAGAGACTATTTCATACAGTCCATTGAATTTCGCTTGAAGTAGAATCATCAACATTGGAGATAAGGCAAGCACATTATCCCCCACCTTGTATTTTCTTTTGTTTTGGTCCGCTTATCAAACCAACACTTCACTTTGTTTTGAGAAATCTAAGTTTTGTCTCGCTAGACTACAGGCCTGGTGTAGTTTATTTTTGAACTTCAAAACACAGTCTAACAAGTTAACATATACATCCCCATCAATCCACTGTTCCTTTAACAAGGTCAAAGGTCCCCTCACTCTATGACCAAATACAAGTTCAAATGGACTAAAGCCCAGTGATTCCTGTACCAACTCTCTTAAGCCTGATTTATACTTGTGCGTCAAGTGTACGCCATAGGCACTATGTACCCTACGCCGTCCCCACGCTGTACCCTACGCCACAGGGTAACGTGAACCTCCTCAAAAAAGTAACTCACGCGTCGCGGCGATGCAGACCGCAACAACTGTGATTGGTTCGCTTGGTAGCATTGCATTTCCGGTTGCTTTTCTCCGCCATGTCTGTACACTGATGCAAAATAAATGGTTGGAGACAATGAACCAAATCGTCAAATCTACCTGCCGACATCCGAAAATATTTGAAATGCATTTACTCGTCCATGTCTCTCACGAAGAAGCTCAACAGTGTCAGAGAAACCCCACCGCCAACTTGCGTTTTGGTGGTGAAGTGCAGAGCGATGCAGACACAACTACGCATGCTCGCTACGGCGTAGGGCTACGCAAAAATTAAATCAGGCCTATGGTGTAGGATACAGCGTATCCCGAATGCACAAGTATAAATCAGCCTTTACGGTGAACAAAATCAAATGTATTCCTTCATCCCGTTTTTTTTTCATTTTCAACACAGTATGTCTTAATCATTGTTTTGAGGGTAGAATGAAATCTTTCTAAAGCCCCTTGTGATTCTGGATGGTACGCAGACGATGTAATTTGTTTAGCTCCCAGTTCATAAACTACCTGCTGGAATAATCCAGATGTAAAATTACTTCCTTGATCAGACTAGATTTCTTAAGGCAAACCAAATAAAGTAAAAAACTTGTTAGAGCCTTCGCCAGTTTTAGCTTTAATATTTCTGAGAGGTATTGCCTCTGGGAATCTGGATGCAGTACACATAATAGTTAGCAAATACTGATGGACAGCTTTAGTCTTTGGCAATGGGCCAACACAATCCACTATAAATTTGGAACAGGGTTCTCCGAATGCAGGTATAGGCCGGAGTGGGGTCACTGGGGTGACCTCATTAGGTTTACCCACAACTTGACAAGTGTGACAGGATCTGCAAAAGGTCACAACATCTTTCCTCAAATTAGGCCAGAAAAATTCTCTCATAATCCTGTTTACAGTTTTATTCTCTCCAAAATGGCCACCTAAGGGCATACTGTGGGCCAAAGTTAAAATTTCAGTCCAATAAAATTCAGGAACTACAACTTGGTGAATAATTGTCCATTCCTCACTCGCAGGTATAGCAGGTGGCCTCCACTTCCTCATTAACACTCCATCCTTGAGATAATACCCTACTGACATTTTCTTAATCTCATCATCTGAGAGAGATGTTTCTTATAAAGCTTCAATCTCAGGGTCTCGGTTCTGTTCTGCTATAAACTCCTTCCTAGACAGGGATAAATCTTTCTCATCAGACTTACTACCTGAATCCTGTTGGAACAATGAAGGCTGAAAGGTTCCTGACAAGTCATCATAACCTGAATCCTGGTCAACCTGATTTTGGCAATCAGAGGTATCAGAATCATGCTGCACAGAACCGTCTGCATTGGCAGACATTTTAGCCATACTTTGAGTTACTGTGACAAATGTTAAAATCCATCTGTGGGTCGTCAGTGGTTGGCTTAGTTGTCAACTGCACTGCAGGAACAACTTTACCATCTGCCAGGTCATTCCCTAACAGCAAAATAACAGCTTCCACCGGTAAACTGGAGCATAATCCGATCCTAACAGGTCCCGAAACAAACCCTGACTGTAAAGTTACCTTGTGCAATGGCACAGAAACAATGCTGCCCCCAATGCCTTTAATAAGATTTACCTCACCAGTGTCAGTCTCATCACCGAACTAATATAAGTGACTGAGAAGTCCCAGTATCTCGAAGAATTTTCACTGGTAGCGGTGTTGACCCTTCCATTACTAATACAAACCCATCTGACATAAAATGATCGAATCCCTTCTTAACTCAGTCAGACCTCTCAGTCCTTAACTGAGCCTCAACAGAATGTTCAGAACCCTGTGGGTTTATAGGTGCTTCAACATACTGATCACAGGCATGTGGGACTGCCTCCTTTTCCTTTTTCTTCTTCAGGACAGAACAATTAGCCACCATATGACCAGCTTTCTTACAATAGTAACAAGGAAGACCAGAATATTTCTCCTTCAACTGCTTCCCTTCATCCTTAGTCTCGTCACTAGTCCCAGCTTTAATTTCTGGTTTACCCTGGTTATCCCTGCTACTCTTTTGGAAGCTCTTATTCTGGGTGAACTTAACCTTATGAGTTAAAGCAAACTTATCTGCTAATCTAGCAGACTCCTGCAAAGTGGCAGCATCCTTTTCATTTAATTACATCTTTATGTCATCAGGGACACACATTTTGAATTCGTCAATTAAAACCAACTCTTTCAAGCTGTTAAAATCATCATTTACATTTTTATATGTGCACCAGCGGTCAAAATACACAAACTTCTCATAAGCAAATTCCATATTAGTCCTGTTCACAGATTTCCTCAAATTTCTAAACTTTTGCCTGTATGCTTCTGGGACCAACTCGTAAGCTTTGAGCACAGCCTATTTCCCATGTCATAATCAGCTGCTTCATCAACTGTCAAAGCAGAATAGGCTTGCTGAGCCTTCCCCTTAATTACTCTTTGTAAGAGAATAGGCCAACCCTCTTTTGGCCATTTTAAACCCTGAGCAACCTTCTCAAAATACTGAAAGTATTTATCAACCTCTGCCTCGTCAAATGGAGGTACCAATTTAACTTCCCGACTGGCCTCAAACTTATCGCCAGAGTCTAACGCTAGACCCCTTTGCTGCAATCTCTCTATCTTTTCCAGCTCGAACAGCCTCTGTCTTTCTGCTTCCTTCCTGTTTTTCTGCCTCTTCTCTCTGTTTTCCTGCCTTTGCAGCCTCAACCTGCCTCTGCCTTTCCACAGCCTCCATCTTTAATTTTTCTAACTTGTACGGGAGCCCAAGCTCACTAGGTTTACTTTCAGGAAACACCTCCAACTCCTCCACTTTAAACACACCCTCATATACATAATGTTCAGCTATTATCCTCTGCATCTGTGACCTCCTCATTGTCGATTTCACCTTAGCAAGTTTTAACCTTTTAGCAATACTCAACAATTCAATCCTTCTGGTGTCCTTTAATGCCTCAGAGGTTGGTGCTTCCAGAAATCTATCAACATCCATTGCTGCTGATTTTCCACACACAAATAAATCAAAAGGGATTTCTCCAATGAAATCGATAATTAATCTATACGCCTCCAAATCTTTTCCTATATCGGATGCAGGCCCCAATTTTGTCCCTGTAACGCTTTAGAAATGAGTCCTAAACAAAAGTGAACACTGTTATGTGTATATATGTGGGTAAATATAACTCAAGGCTTGGAGTGTTCAGATGGTAAACTATGAAAGTTCAGTTCAACCACAGAATAGTTGAGGAGAGAGGGATATTTGCAATCCAGGGTAAATGTTGAGAGAAGGCAATAACGTTGAATTCCACAGCATCCATGGTGGTAAAACGAGAGAACAGTCGCTGTAGATTTTATCCATCGTTGTTCCAAATCCACATACAAATTATCACCAAAAGTGACTTTTCACAAGGGGTATCGTCTTCAAGTGAATTTCCACACCACACCCAGGCAAGGGTTAACACATAAGTGGTCTTCACAGGATACCCCAAATCAGATCCACTCCTATGGATCAAATGAGGTGACAACCACACATTCAACGTATGTTGAATCAATAATTGACCCACCCTTGTGGGCAGAGGAAAGTTCGAAACAGTGACCCTTGGCCACTGGTTCCCTTGTTCCGATCCTTCCATTTTTCCTCCTTCATCTCCGTCTGACTCTGAGTGTCTGTGTCCTCGGTTAAAACTAAACAAGCTGTGAGTGATGTGAACAAGATGCAAGTCAGACTGATTTCCATTCTTACTCTTTCTCTCTCTCTCAAAATGACAGTCCACAGCAAACAAAATCTAGGGATTCATAACAATGGCCACTCCCCATTGTGAACTGACTGGTGTGCCAATAGGTGGGATGACTGAGTGAATCCTTGCTCACATTCTGAGCAGGTGAACGGCTTCTCCCCAGTGTGAACTCGCTGATGATTCTGTAGGGTGGATGACTGAGTGAATCTCTTCCCACAAACTGAGCAGGTGAACGGCTTCTCCCCAGTGTGAACTTGCTGATGTCTCTGTAGGGTGGATGACTGAGTGAATCCCTTCCCACATTCTAAGCAGGTGAACGGCTTCTCCCCAGTGTGAACTCGCTGATGACTCTGTAGGTGGGATGACTGAGTGAATCCCTTCCCACATTCTAAGCAGGTGAACGGCTTCTCCCCAGTGTGAACTTGCTGATGTCTCTGTAGGTAGGATGACCTAGTGAATCCCTTCCCACAGTCTGAGCAGGTGAACAGTTTCTCCCCAGTGTGAACTCGCTGATGACTCTGTAGGTCGGATGACCAAGTGAAACCCTTCCCACAGTCTGAACAGGTGAATGGCCTCTCTCCAGTGTGAACTGATTGGTGTGCCATTAGTTTGGACGACTGAGTGAATCCTTTCCCACATTCTGAGCAGGTGAATGGCCACTCCCCACTGTGAACTGACTGGTGTGCCAGTAGTTTGAATGACTGAGTGAATCCTTTCCCACATTCTGAGCAGGTGAACGGCTTCTCCCCAGTGTAAACTCGCTGATGACTCTGTAGTTGGGACAACTGAGTGAATCCCTTCCCACAGACTGAGCAGGTGAACGGCTTCTCCCCAGTGTGAACTCGCTGATGTGTCTGTAGGTTGGATGAGTGAGTGAATCTCTTCCCACAGACTGAGCAGGTGAACGGCTTCTCCCCAGTGTGAACTAGCTGATGACTCTGTAGGTGGGATAACTGAGGGAATCTCTTCCCACATTCTGAGCAGGTGAACGGCTTCTCCCCAGTGTGAACTCGCTGATGACTCTGTAGGTTGGATGATTGAGTGAATCCCTTCCCACAGACTGAGCAGGTGAACGGCTTCTCCCCAGTGTGAACTTGCTGATGTCTCTGTAGGGTGGATGACTGAGGGAATCCCTTCCCACAGACTGAGCAAGTGAACGGCTTCTCCCCAGTGTGAACACGCTGATGTCTCTGTAGGTGGGATGACTGAGTGAATCCTTTCCCACATTCTAAGCAGGTGAATGGTTTCTCCCCAGTGTGAACTCGCTGGTGTCTCTGTAGGGTGTAAGAGTGAGTGAATCTCTTCTCACAGACTGAGCAGGTGAACGGTTTCTCCCCAGTGTGAACTCGCTGGTGAGCCATTAGGTCAGATAACTAAGTGAATCCTTTCCCAGAAATTCAGCAGATGACCAGCCTCTGCCCAGTGTGAACTGATTGGTGAGTCCAAGGGTGGGAAGACTGACTGAATTCCTTCTCACACACAGAACAGATGAATGGCCTTGTCCGGTGTGAACTTGCTGATGTACCTTGAATTGAGATAACCGACTGAATCCATTCCCACTGTGTAAAATGACGGGAGTGCCAGTCCGTCAGATGATCGAGTGAATCCCTCCCCACAGTCTGAGCTGGAAGGATGGCCGATTGAATCCCTTGCTCCACTTCTTAAATATCCAGACAGAGACAGCAAAACTGGCGTGTTGTGTTTGAGATTCCTGGAGACAAATTCCTTCTCGTTTTTAACCTGTAAGAAGATTTACAAAATCCATCAGTCGGTGTAGGACAACATTTCAGAAGAGATTACTTGAGTTGCCATGGTTTGATCTGGTATCACACAGTTACAGTGAGGTTCAACCCAAGTTGGAGAGAGAAATCATCTTCTGACTGGGCACAGTGCTGGTATCTGGAATGACCATCAATTCCCTGATGCTCTTCCTGTCTCTATCAGAATGGGGCATTTCTGCCGTCTCCAATCTGTGACTTGGCTCAGTTTGACTCTCTCCATTGGTATTATTCCCTGTTCCTGCTGAGCAGCATGGGTGCCTGGCCCCACAGTAACTGAAACAGTCTCACGCAAATAGTCTTTCTTGACATGCATCTGGGATTTTCTTTTATGTATTATTAACTTAAAGTGCCACAGTTTTAATGTCATATAAACAATTCCTGCTGAGATGAATGGTTGGTCTGCACAGCTGTTAAAAGGACTTGGAGTGAATTTTTGTATTATTTCAGGTTCTTGTCACAGTCACAGAAAATTACAACACAGAAACAGGCCCTTTGGACCATCTGGTTTGTGCTGAACTATTTAAACTACCCACTCCCATACCCCTACCATCCAGGTACCTATGCAAACCTCTTAAATGTTGAAATTGAGCTCTCATGCACCACTTGTGCTGGCTGCTCATTCCACACCCGGATGACCGTCTGTGTGAAGAAGTTTCCCCTCATGTGCGCCTAACATCTCACCTTTCACCCTTAACCCATGGCCTCTGGTTGTAGTACCACCCAATCTCAGTGGTAAAAGCCAGCTTGCATTTACCTTATCTATATCCCTCATAATTGTCATATACTCCATCAAATCTCCACTCAATCTTCTACGTTCCAAGGAATAAAGTCCTGACCTGTTCCACCTTTCCCTTTCACCCAAGTCCTCCAGACCTGGCAACATCCTTGTGAATTTTCTCTGAACTCTTTCAACATCTCTTACATCTTTCCTGCACGTTGGTGACCAAAACTGCACACAATACTCCAAATTAGGCCTCACCATTGTCTTGTACAATGTCAACAAAACATCCGTCTCCTGTACTCAGTACTTTGGTTGATGAAGGCCAATTTGCCTAAGTCTTTCTTTCTGTCCCTATTTAACTGTGACACCACTTTCAGTGAATTATGGGCATGTATTCCCAGATCCCTTCCTTCTACAGCACTCCTCAGTGCCTGACCACTCACTGTGTAAGACCTTGGTCCCACCAAAATGCAACACCTCACACTTGTCTCCATTAAATTCCATTTTGCATTTCTTAACCCATTATTCTAGCTGATCCAGATTGCACTGCAAGCCATGACAGTCTTCCTCGCTGTCCACTACACCCCAATCTTGGTGTCATCCACAAATTTGCTGATCCAGCTAACCATGTTAACATTCAGATTACTGATACAGACGACAAACAACAACAGATCCAGCTCTGATCCCTGTGGCACACCGCTAGTCACAGGCCTCCGGTCAGAGAGGCAACCATCTACTGCCACACACTGGCTTCTCCCAAAGACAGTGACTCATCCAATTTACTATCTCATCTTGAATGCTGAGTGACTAAACCTTCTTGACCAGCCTCCCATATGAGACTTTGTCAAGTGCTTTTGCTAAGGTCCATGTAGACAACATCCACTGCCTTGCCTTCATCCAATTTCCTGATAACTCCCTCGAGAGACTCTATAAGATTGGTTAGACATGACCTACCGTGCACAAAGCCATGCTGCCTATCCTTAATCAGTCCACATCAATCCAAATACTTCTATATCTGGCTCCTGCACACACATTCCAATAACTTTCCCACTACTGATGGGCTCACCAACGTATAATTTCTAGTTTATTTTTAGAGCCTTTCTTGAACAGTGGAACAACATTGGCTGTTCTCCAATCCTCCAGTACCTCACCTGTCACAAACGATTATTTAAATATCTGTGCTTGGGCCCCGACAATTTCTGCACCTGTCTGCCGCAGAGTCCCAGGGAACAACTTGTCAGGCCCTGGGGATTGATCCACGCTAATTTGCCTTCAGACAGCAAACACCTCCATCTCTGTAATCTGTACAGGGTCCATGAAGTTGATGCTGCTTTGCCTCACTTCTATAGACTCTGTGTCCATCTCCTGTGTAAATACAGATGCAGAAAAAAATCTCCCACATCTATTTAGTCTCCTCATATGGATTACCATTCTGATCTTCCAGAGGATTAATTTATTCCTTTGCAATCTTTCTGCTCTAAACATATCTGCAGAATCCCCGAGGATTCTCCTTCACCTTGTCTGCTGGGGCAACCTCATGCCTTCTTTTATTTCTTTCATAAGTGTTCACTTGAATTTCCTGTACTTCATAAGTATCCCATTTGTTCCAGTCTGCCTGTACCTGGTATGCACCTCTTTTTTATTGATCTGGGAGATGAAGCACAAAGGGCTGATAGAGCTGCATGGTGTGAGGTGGGGGTAAGGGGGGTTAAACTAAAGTTGCAGGGGGAATGGGAGCCTGAATAACAGAACAGATAGTGGAGGGGTTGTGGAGACAGTTGTTGTTCAGACCTCAGACAAAGACAGGAATGAAAAAGTTGAGCATGGTGCAGTGAATATGCTGAGCCCTGTACATTTCAATACAAGGAGCAGCGTAGGAAAGGCGAATGTGTTCAGGGCATGGATCAACAGCTGGAATTTAGATACTAGGATCTGGCAACTGTGGACTGGGACAGGCTGCTTTATGGCAAAGGTTTGCCTATTAAATGGGAGGCCTTCAAAGCAAAATTTTGAAAGTACAAGGCGGGTATGTGCCTGTCAGAATAAAAGGTAAAGATAGAAACTGTAGAGAACCTCGGTTTTCAAGAGATATTGAGACCCTGGTGAAGCACAAAATGGAGTTGCAGAACAGGGATAGGCAGGTAGGTTCTTATGGAGTATAAGAAATGCAAGAGAACACATAAGAAATAAATCAGGATGGCTAAAAGAAAGCATAAGATTCCCCTCACAGAAAAGATGAAGGATAATCCTCAGGGATTCTGGAAATAGCTTAAGAGCAAAAGGATTGCAAGGCATAAAGTTGGTCCTCTGGAAGACCAGAATTGCAATCCACGTGTGGAAGCAAAGCAGATGGGGGAGATCTCAAATATATTTTTCATCCCATTTACTCAGGAGATGGACACAGGGTCTGCAGGAGTGTGGAAAAGCGGCATTAAAATCGTGGACCCTGTACAGAATAAAGAAGAGGAGATGTTTGCCATCCTGAGGCAGATTAGGGTGGATAAATCTCCGGGGCATGATAAGGTGCTCCCTCAAACCCTATGGGAGGCAAGTGCAAAAATTGTCGGGGCCCTAGCAGAGATAATTAAATCATCCTTAGTGACAGGGGATTATCAGAGGATTGTAGGATAGCCAAAGTTATTTCGCTGTTCAACATAGAACATAGAAATCTACAGCATATTCCAGGCCATTCAGCCCACAATATTCTGCCAACCATGTAACTTACTCTGGAAACTGCCTAGAATTTCCCTAGTACATAGACCTCTATTTTGCTAAGCTCCATGTACCTATCAAAGAGGCTGTTAATAGACCATCTTGTATCTGCCTCGACCACCACTGCTGGCAGTGCATTCCACGCACCCACCACTCTCTGTGTAATAAAACTTACCCCTGACATCTCCCAGTATCTATTTCCAAGCACCTTAAAACTATGCTCCCTCATGTTAGCCATTTCAACCTTGGGGAAAAACCTCTGGCTATCCACGTGATCAATGCCCCTCATCATCTTATACACCTCAAAAAGGCTCTAATCATGAACAAGGAAATTATACATTGCTTTGAGGATTTGTTGGAAGTATACAAAATTATGAGGGTATAGATAGGGTGAATGCAAGCAGCTTTTTCCACTGAGATTGGGTGGGATGACAACCAGAGGTCATGGGTACGTAGGGAAGGTGAAAATTTAATGGGAACATGTGGAAAAGCTCGTGAGAGTATGGAATGAGATGTCAGCACAAGTGGTGAATATGAGCTCTTTTTCACAATTAAGAGAAGTTTGGATGGGAGCCTGGATGACAGGGGTATGGAGGGCGATGGTCCCGGTGCAGATAGTTGCGTTACAGATTAAATGTTTTTTCAGCATTAACTAGATGGGCCAAATAGCCTGTTTCTGTACGGAAGTCCTCCATGTTCCTATGACAGAGAAGCTGGCCAAACTTGTCTGGAAGGGAAAAGGTAGGAGTGACAATGGAGCAGCAATGGCTGGAGTTTCTGGGAGCAATTCAGGAGCTGAGTGATCGATACATCCGAAAGAAGTGGAAGCATTGGAAAGGCAGGAGGACACAACCGTGGCTAAAATGAGAAGCCAAAGCCAACATAAAAGCCAAAGAGAGGGCAAACAAAAGAGCAAAAACTATTAGGAAACTTTTAGAAACCAACAGAAGATGACTTAAAAAAAAAGTCAGATGAGCATAGGGTGTGGAATTATGACATTGTAGTCATTAATGAGTCTTGGTGGCACCCGACAGTCTCAGGCATTTAGGGGAACAAAATATCCGGGGCCTCAATATCTCTTGAAAACCAAGGTTCCCTGCATCAGTTACCTTTCAACTTTTATTTTGGCAGGCATATACAAACTAGACACCCTCAAAACTTCACTTCTGAAGGCCTCCCACTTACCAAGTACTCCTTTGCCAGAAAACAGCCTGTCCCAAACCACACTTGTCAGATCCTTTCTGATACCATCAAAATTGACCTTTCTCCAATTTAGAACCTCAACGCATGGTCCAGACCTCTCTTTTCCCATACTTACTTTGAATCTCATGGCATTATGATCACTAATTTCTGTCACCAGCCCTGGATCATTTCCTAACAGCTTAGGAACACTTCTACATCAGGAATTCTACGTACTGATTAAGGGCACATTTGACAAACTCTACCCCATCTAGTCCCTTTACAATATGGGAGTCCCAGTCAATATATGGAAAGATAAAATCACTTACTGAATCAACCTTTGTTTCTTGGCAGGGTCTGCCATCTCTCTACAAATTGGTTCCTCTAAATCCCTCAGACTGTTCGGTGCAACCAAGTCCCAATAACGGCTACAATATCATAATTCCCTGTCCTGAGCTCATCTGGCTTTCCTGCGATGCTTCTTGCATTGTGATATACACAGCTCAGCACATTCATCGCACCATGCTCAACCATTTGATTGCTGAATCTATCTGAGGTCTGAACAACATCTGACTAGTGTCAAGAAAACAAACTCTCCCTCATTGTCACAAAAACAAAGGGGCTGATTGTGGATGACAGGAGAAATGGAGACCGGCTAACCCCTATTGAAATCAATGGATCTGGGGTTGAGGGGGTGAACAGTTTTAAGTTCCTCGGCATAAACATCACCAAGGATCTCACATGGTCTGTACATACCGGCTGTGTTGTGAAAAGAGTACAACAGCACCTCTTTCAACTCAGATGGTTGAAGAAGTTTGGGATGGGGACCCAAATCCTCAGAAATTTCTACAAGGACACAATTGAGAGTATCCTGACTGGCTGCATCACTGCCTGGTATGGGAACTGTACTTCCCTTAATCGCAGGAACCTGCAGAGTGTGGTGCGGACAGCCCAGCACATCTGTAGATGTGAACTTCCCACTATTCAGGACATTTACAGAGACAGGTGTGTAAAAAGGGCCCGAAGGATATTGGGGACGCAATTCACCACAACCACAAACTGTTCCTGCTGCTACCATCCAGGAAACGGTACCACAGCAAAAGGACCAACAGGCTCCGGGACATCATCTTCCACCAGGCCATCAGACCGATTAATTCATGCTGATACAATTGCATTTTTATGTTATATTGACTGTCCTATGTACAAACTATTTATTATAAATGACTATAAATTACACATTGCACATTTGGATGGAGACGTAACGTAAAGATTTCTACTCCTCATGTATATGAAGGATGTATGTAATAAAGTCAATTCAATTCACCCTCTCCACTATCTGTTCTGTCATTCTGTCTCCCATTCCCCCTACAACTTATTTTAACCACATCACCCCACTCTCCCAACTCTAGCACTAGCAAGCCTTATCACTAGGATATTGGTCCCCTCTTGCTCTGTTCCACTAATGAATCCCCTATCACCCCTTTGACTTTCCTCTGCCAGGTAATTCCCCCCAAAAGTTTCAAAAGTGGTCCACCGGCTGTTGTGTGGGATAGCAACAAGAGTACTTTGCGATGGCTATTTAACCTCATTCCCCTTCCTGACTCACCCAGTTTCCTGTGTCCTGCACCTTGGGTGTAACTCACCTCTCTTCATGTCATATCTATCACCCCCTCCAATGCCCAGCTGATCCAAAATTCATCCATTTCAAGTTCCAGCTCCTTAAAATGCAGGGCTACAAGCTGCAGCTGGATGTAAATCTTGTAGGTGAGGGCATCAGGGATACTGGAGGTCTCCCCACCTTCCCACCAATGTCCCCTCTAATTTGTAATGACCGGTGTGCACATAAATCTTGTACTGTACATTCTTTTACCCAGTGACAACATGTGCACTGTGAATTTTATATAGAGGGGTATTCCTTTCAACAGCTAGCATATCACTGTCAGTAAGAAGTTTGATCTCCTTTGGGTTCAATCGAGGTCATCTGCACTCTCACACACAACCTATGTAGCAGGCCTGTAATGGGTAATGATGGATTTTTTTCACCAGAACCTTTGCACATTGTCCATATGTGTTTCTCTTGCTAAATGATGCTTGAAAAAGTCAGATTTCCAAATATCACTCTACTTCTTCCCACTTGTAAATTCTCCAGCAACTTTTGCATCATCACAATACACACAGGTAACACCAGTTTCTGTATTGTACACAAATATTTCCCCTGAACCCTCCCCCAGGTGACTGACGGTGGTGAACTCAGTGATGGCAATGCCAATGAATATGAACGGAAGGGCAGTAGTCTGTCTCATTGGAGTCTGGCACATTTGTGATGTGAAAGCTACTTGTTGCCCAGGGCAAAGGTGTTTGATATCATTATGTACCCAGAGAGAGTGGGTCAAAACATGTTCTCACGGGTAGAAAAGTCCAGAACAAGAGGGGGTGGAACAAGCAACAGACACAAAATGCTGGAGGAACTCAGCAGGCCAGGCAGCATCTATGGAAAAGAGTACTAATGCTGAGTTCCTCCAGCAATTTGTGTGTGTTGCTCGGATTTCCAGCATCTGCAGATTTTCTCTGGTTTGTGACTGGAGGCAGAACAAAGGTGATTTTCACAACAGCTGATGTAAAAGATTTTGTTCCCTTTCTCCGAGTTCCCGATCCTTGCATTTAGACAGCTGGAGCTCAGCTCTGTCTGAGAGACCCATCGGTTCCCATTCCCTCATCAGCCGGAAGCTCCCCGGGGCCCGTGTACGGATGGTGGGGCTGAGAGAGAGGGAAGAGAGCAGGACTGTCCCGGGATTGCGGGTCACGGAGTCCGGAGTCACAACATCGCCCCGAGATTCTCGCTTACCTGCGCCCGATCCTGGAGCCGTGATCCCGAGCCTTTGTGTACTACGCGCATGCCTGATATTCAAACGTCATCAACCTTGACGCCTGCGCATTTAATCAATGCTTCAGTGCCGGCGAAATTTTTAGCGCAGGGCCTTATGGGTAATCCCGGTGCCATTAATAGTTTCTGCAAGCACTAGTTCCATGTCCACCTCAGTTTTTTTGTGTATATAGAATACTCAGCAACTGTTTTAACGCAGAAAGCGGCTCCCATGAACAATATACTCAATATCAACGTGTATCTAATGCCAAAGTACAATCCTTTACAAATATAGATATAAAACACAAGAGGTTCTGCTGTTACTGGAAATGCAGAGACGCACACACACAAAATGCTGAAGCAACTCTGCAGTTCAGGCAGCAACTAAGCAGAAGAGCACACAGTCTAGGCGTTCTGAAGGAGCTCGGCCTAATCGTTGTCTATTTATTCCTCTCCACATTTGCTGTCTGATCTGTTGATTTCCACCAGTAATTTGCAGAATTTAACCACATTTTTTTCAGTCAACCAGTTTCCAGATGTTTCTGATCCTTCATTTGTAGCCACATCCTGCCGGTCTGATTCACTTCCTCCTCGTCCTTGTAAATGATAGGCCCCATTTCCTTTTGGAGCCCCAAAGCCCTGACTCAGGATGTCAACTCTAGTTTCTGACCCTGCTCCATCGAACATTCACTCGCTAGTCTGCTGTCGGACTTCAGAGGTGCATTGCAACAACCCAGCTGTCTTTGTAATTACTGAAAATGACACGAAATGTTGAAAAGAGCAGCGGAGAAGGAATTTAACCTCTTTAGTCCAGAGTCCTGGGGAATGTCAAAGCTACAGTGAGCTCATCATCTGATTCAAACTGGTGAAAATCATGCAGGGAATTCGTACAGGTGTATAAAATCATGAGAGGCATTGGTCGTGGAATAGCCAGTTGCTTTTTTTCCCTGGACTGAAATGACGAACACTCGGGCGCAGAGCGTTAAGGTGTTTGGAAGTAGTTGCAAGACAGAAGTCAGAGCGGTGGGCGTATGGAATGCACTGCACTACCGGTGACGGTGGTGGAGGTGGATGTAATGGAGTCTTTTAAGAGCTTAGATAGGTACGTGGAGCTTAGAAAAATAGAGAGCTATGTGCGACGGTAATTCTAGGCTCTTTCGAGAGTAGGTTACATGGTCGGCACAACACTGTGGGCCGAACAGCCTGTACTGTGCTATTGATTTCTATGATTCTATGAAATTCAAGGGAAGTCTCCTATCGCACGGAGTGGTGACTAGCTGCAATCTGTCATCACAGGGAGAGTGAGAGGGGAACGGCAGGGATGGATTTTAAAATACTGATATGGAACAGAAACATGGGCAGGTACCAGATGGGCCGAGTGGCCTCTCTGGTGTACATTGTGAGTGTGGTAGAGACAGTAAGTACCTGAGACACGGGATTTGATACAGAACTGATTTATCTTTCACAGATCCACAACATTAAACATCAGTCTACTTTCAGGCAAATTATCAGCAGAACGAACTCCTCCAATGCTCAGTGACCAGGGTTCAGTCCTGGGTGCGATGAGCAGCCGCAAGAACTGCAGATTCTGACAGTAACAGTCCCTCATGAACCTGCAGCTGCCTTCAGTCACCGTGATGGTTAAACATTTAACACGGAGCTAATTTGAACTTCTTCCCTGATGTGAAGTTTCTGGTGTTGCAGCAGCTGTGAAGATTGAGTAAAACTCTTTGCTCACTCTCGACAGAAATGTGGCCTCTATTTATTGTGAACTCACTAGAGACAGTAAGTACCTGTTGTGGCTGTGATTCCCATACACAAATCCTTTGACTTTTCTACACTGCTAAAAGTTTACAAAGCACGTCAGTGGGTGAAGGACATTTCAACTGAGATAATTTTAGTCTCCATGGTGCCTTCTGGTAAAACACTGTCACAACTCAAAACAATTTGGAGGAACAAGATTTCATCTTCTAACTAGCTACAGTTCCGGCATCAGGCACAATAAGAAACGTTCTGCTTCCCTCTCGGTATCAAAATGGATCATTCCTCCCCTTCCTCAGTCTGTGACTTGGCTCAGTTTGTCTGTCTCCTTTGCATTCTGAGCATGTGCCACACACCTACTAAGATCACATTTTATTTACACGGCTCTGACTGGAGACTTTCTGATTATTATGTCCCTCCTGGCATTTGACGGTGGTAAACTAGGAGCCAGCAATGGTATTGACCCTCAGGAGTACCTGATTAGGTTTTCTCTTTGGAGACCGATAAACTGCCGGTTGTGTGTGGTCGGATGAGTGGGTCGTTTTCAGACCGGAAGGAGGTATCGTTTGGAGTACCCCAGAAATCAGTCCCTGACCACAGTTCTTCACAGTTTAATGGCCTGGCGGAGGCAGCGAGACGTGAGATGTCCCAGTCTGCTGGTGACGCAGAAAGAGCGGAGTTGGGGGAGGGGAGGCTATTCACATACTCTTTCGTAGTTTTGCAATCTGTACACAGTGCACTGTGGGGCTGCAGTGGCGGGTTCCATTGCTGGGATCAGTGCACAGTCACTGTGGGCTATGAGGATTTTGTGAATAAAGTGCCGTTCTTCTGTTTAGTATCTCAAGCCGCAGAGCAAGCCCATCGTTGGTATACTTAAGTTGTATTTATGGCGTTGTGATAACTAGATGATAGCCCTCCACGACCTCTCTGTCCTTTCCTTTCAATATTCGACTTCACTCGTAAATCTGTCATCCGATGCATTGACATAGAACTCGCTAATACAAAAGTAAAATTTTTTCACCAACAACCCTATGGCTTCTAAGCAAACAACGTTACTTTATTTGCTAATTATATTTTGTGATAATTAGTGAGTGCAACCGTGTCATATTATTAAATTAAGTATTATATGTTTTATTGTACCAGTTACACACTGAAATGCAGTGATAGGCTATAATCTTGTTAATGTCTTAACTATCACTACATTTCTGTGGAGCTCTGGAATTCATAAATTTCTTTCATCTTGGTTTAGTGCTTGACATTGTAAGAAGCCCTATTCATATATATATTCACAGATTCACAGGTGCAGTGTCGCCTCACCTGGAAGGATGTTTGGACAACGGAGAGAGTTCGGCCGTCCGGCCCTTTCACTGTGACACCCCGAACTCCACATCAAATCCGTCCACACGAATCTGGGTGAACTTTAATGACCAATAAATATAATTCCTCTCAGTGATCAGCTGTCTGAGTGATCCCCTGATTCTGAGAGGAAGGGGTGTCTATGGTCCACATTGTCAGGGTGTTGAGTTTACCAGGAGACAGAGACTGCAGGGACGAGAGGTTTTCTGTTGACTAATACACTGTGTGTGGACCCCGCTGGCAATTCTGGTGTTGTGACCCGAATCGAGACAAACACCAGGCTGCCCACTCCACCAACAACACGGCACAGCCGGACACATAACAGGGGACTTTACATCTCACAACACTGGATTCAGTGATGAAACCCGTGATTAATGTTGTTGTCCCACCGAAATCATAAGAAACGTCCATTCAGGTGTTTTTAAATACGAGCCCTCCCCCACAGGTGACGTCACACAGGCGCACCCACGCGCCTGACGTCACACATGGGTCCTCCACACCGGGATCTGTCAGCACGTGCGCGGTGTCTTACGTCCCCGCGCGCTGGTGAGCTCGAGCTTGGTCGGTTTAACGGCTGGGCTACTAATCACGTGACCAGCCCCTCCCCCATCGTTGTCAACAGAGGAGTCTGGAGCTCCGCCATTCCCATTGGTGCGAAACGATGTCAATCACTGGTTACAACCAATAGTGGAGGCGGACCAGCCGAGAGGGCGTTACCCCCGCTGACTCCGTCTCCCGAACTTTCCGTCACGGCGGGACAACCGTCAAAGTAAATGTCCGCTTTCTGATTTATTTCCATTTCCCTCCGAGGGAAGTTGGGGCGTTTGTGAAGCGTCTCCTGCGGCCGGAGTCTGATGTGTCGCTGAGAGGTAGGAGGAGACCGCTCGGCCCGTCGGTTTGATGCCGGTTCCCCGGGGAGGGAGAGGATGAAGACGGGGAGAGAGGGGGCGGACAGGATGTTTGTCCCGGTGGGGACAGGAGGGGCTCATCTGTGGAAATGTCTGAGCCCACGGTGGTGGCGATTCACCACATTGGGGGGCAAACACCGGCAGACTGTTGCCCTGCAAGCGGGGCCGATGGTCCGGGCAAAGTGACAATTATTTGTGTTTTGTTGAGACTGTACCGGGAATATGGTGTAAAATCCCGCTCCCCACACTAACACGGGTCACACAGACCAAAGAACAAACTGCCGGAGGAACTCAGTGGGTCGGGCAGCATCTGTGGAGGGAAATGGACCGTCAACATTTCGGGCCGAGACCCTCCCTCTGGACTGAGAGTGGACGGGAAATAGTCCGAGAAAAGAGGTGAGGGGTGGGGATGGGGCAAGAGCTGGGGAGTGAGAGGTGGATCCAGGTGAGGGGGAGGTGGGAAGGTGGAAATAGTGACGGGGGTGGGAGGTGAGTGGTTGGGGCAACACGGGGCTGCAGAAGATGGAAATTAATTCCATAGAGGATTAACAAAGAGGTTAGAGAGTATTTGTTATGGAGAGTGCAATAAAGATTCACCAGACTGATCCCTGGAGTGGTGGAGTCATCATGTGAAGAAAGATCAAATGTGATAACCCTTTCATTTAGAGAATCGAGGACTGAGAGGTGAACACATTGAAATGCACAACATCATTACTGGCTGAACCAGGGATCCCAGTCTCTGAAAAAGGGGGTGGACTGTCCGGGACTGAGATGAGGGGAAATGTCTCCACTCCGAGGATGGTGAATGTCTGTAAATCCCCACCACAGAGGCCAGTGAAGACTCAGTGATCATCCTCACATAAAACAGAGGCCGGCAGATGTGTGGAGACCGGAGGGATCGAGGAAATGAGGATCGGGCAGAAACATGTGGCTGAGATGGGAGAGCAGCCGTCATCTTGTTGATGGTTAGAGGGGCTGAATGGCCACCTCCTGCTGTTTCTCACTTGATGTTTCCTGTCCAGTGAGGCTGGAGGAATGTGAATAGAAATGAGTGTTCATACACATGGAGGGGTTTAAATGAAACCTGCACATTTCCTGTTTGGGTCTGAATTGAGTGATTAGATCAGACCGGACGCAGCTTTGTCATTGTGCCGACTCCAGATACAAAGCCAATGAAACGCAGTTGGCATCTGGACTGGGGGGGGGGGGGGGGTCGGGACCGTCACGTGACGGCTCTGCCCATTTACCTGGCCGGAAACAGGTCACCTGCCAATCAAGGTTTGACCCCGCCTCGCCCATCAATGCACACCTCACCATTGGCCTCGTTAATTAGCCTTGTACTTGGCCTCGGGTAATTGGCCTTTGTAATCAGTTTAACCCTGCTGGCACCGAGCCATTGGCTTCCCTGTGAATCACCTGGGCTGGACCTTCCAGACCTATAAAGCAGCCCACGTGTGCGTGACCCTCTCTCTTTTGTGCTGCCTCCGAGGGACCACCCTGCTGTCCGTGAGTTGTGCTTTGAATAGGGTTGGGAGTGTGGATATTGTCCCTAAGCAGAAGAGCCGCGCCTGCACAAAGTCAAGGGTGGTTGTATACTTTTTCCCCACGCGATTTAATCTGATTTATTGCTGATCCGACTACTGTAAGTTGTGCGCGTGTTGCTTCCGTTGCCATTTTCCCCCGTTTGCCTTCTGTAAATAAAATCCTTCACAACCCAGACTGTGAGCCCAGAGCCCTTGACTTTGAGACCTGCAGAATCTGTTTCCTCACTGGCGCTGCGTGGGGAAAGTGTTCTGGAACAGGGGCAAAATGGCCAGTACAGGCACCGAGCGTAGGATTCCCGGCTGGACCGACGAGAGAGGGATTTGAGGCCTGGCGGACCACGGTAAACCGGTGGACTGGCCCGAGCAGTTGGACCCACGTTGCGAGCACCTGGCCGCGGGGCTGCTCCGGCTGTGGGATGAGGGGGGCCCCAACATGAGCCTCTCTGATCAAGAGGCGAGCGCCCCGGGGAGTCTGTCTGATCAACAACGCCCCACGGGCGCCGCAGCCGAAGATCCGGGTAGGCTCTACCCTGTGGGATCGGGTGGTGACCGCTGTGAGGGTCCGATACCCCACCCTCCTGGAGTGGGATCTACACCGGCGCCCGCAATCGGGTACGGTCAGTCAGGGCACCCGGGTTGTTAGAGAGTGGGCGCTGGTCAACGGCATCTACCAGGGAGCCTGCGACCGTAATTTTTATAAAACACCCGGGTGACCGGTACCGTCGCAGGATACCTGGTCAGCACCGCGCACCCCGATATAGTCAGTGATCCTGCCCCTCATGACACCAGCTAACGGGAGGACCGTGCGGGATGGTATCACCCTCCTTGAATAGATGCAGTGGGGGCAGAGGCAAGGGCTGGAGACAAGCCCTCCCCGTTTTACGCGCAGGCAGCTGTACATGGACATGGATCCCCAACCCTGACCTCTGCACCCTGTGGAAGGAGCTTTGTGGCGGTGGGGTGGTGGGCAACTGGGCGATTGCACTCATTCTCGTTATTTATCATCGCTGTGTGTATATTATGTTGTCTGCCAAATTTTTATGAGCACGTCTGTCTTTCTTCAGTTCTGTATAGTCTGATATAGCGTTCACCTTATAAATAGAGTAAGATGTATTCCTTTCCTTTTCACTGCGGTAACGCCTGGCGAGTGGCGAGGCTGCCGAGGGGTGGACTGTGCTGACTGTCACGTGACAGCACTGCCCACGCCTGGTCAGAAGACACGCCCCCTGCCAATCAAGGATTGACCCCTCCTCGCCCATCACTGCACACCTAACCACCGGCCTTGTAATCAGCTTAACCCTGCCGGCACCGAGCCGTTAGCGTTCCTGTGAATTACCTGGGCCGGGCACTTCAGCCTTCCTGCATGAAAAGGGCTGGACGCTCTCTTTGCCATTTCCGAGGGACCACTCTGCTTCATTCCAGGCTGAGAACCGTGGAACAGCGCTGGAGGAAATTGTTGGTAAGCTGTGCATTGAATAGGGTTGGTGATTGTCCCTGATAGCATTGAGCCGTGCCTGTACAGTGAAGGGGCTCGGGCATCGTATTGACTTTTCCCTTGGATGTGTGTGTGTGTACTTTATTCCCACGTTCGTTATTAATCGTCTGCGTGTGTTTTACTGCCGACCTGACTTTATCCACGACTGCTGTAAATTGTGTGCGTGCTGTTTCTGTTGCCATTTTCCCATGGTTGCCTTTGAGCTGCTGTGTCCCCTCATTAAAAACAAATGTAGCCTGTGAAAAGTACGGGGCAGAAACAGGAAGCATGGAGACAACCGGATTCTATTTTTCATTTGTTGTTAGTTTCCCCGAGGGGAGGTGCACCGTTCCCGGAGGCACTGCAATACCGGGTCGATGCGCGGAGTGGACGGAGCAAGCCCCTATTCCATCTCCCTGTTCCAAAAATCAATTTAATATATGGTCCCCAGATAAGGGACGTATCAGATATTAAACTGATAAGAACAGATTTTTTTTTTTTTTTTATTTCAAAATATACTTTATTCAAAAATAAATATATACAGTAAACCATTCAATAACTTTTCATCCTTTGCATACGTTTCCATTATACTCAGTAAAATACCCGTGTTTATAGCCACCCATGTGGCACTCCAGTAGTTCAGCTTAGCATCTCATTGTTGAGGGGTATACTCCTCGCCCACCGACCCCTCCCACTCCCACGGGTGGAGAAACCTATACTGTGGTCCTTCCCCACCGGGCCCTTGCGGTGGCTGCACCAAGTTTCAGTGCGTCCCTCAGCACGTACTCCTGCAGCCGAGAGTGTGCCAGTCGGCAGCATTCTCCCACTGACATCTCCATGTGCTGGTAGATCACCAAGTTTCGGGCTGACCAAAGAGCGTCTTTCACCGAGTTGATGATCTGCCAGCAGCACCGGATGTTGGTCTCCGTGTGCGTCCCCGGGAACAGCCCGTAGATCAGAGAGTCCTCTGTCACGCAGCTGCTGGGGATGAAACGTGACACTAGCCCGTCCATCCTCCTCCACACCCTCTTTGCGAACTGGCAGTGTGCAAAGAGGTGGGTCACAGACTCCTCCTCACTGCAGTCCTCCCGTGGGCAGTGGGGTGCGGAGACGACGTTCCGGGCGTACAGGAGGGCTCTGACTGGGAGGGCCCCTCTCACCGCCAGCCAGGCGAGGTCTTGGTGCCTGTTGGTGAGATCTGGCGATGAGGCATTTTGCCAGATGAACTGGACAGTCTGCTCAGGGAACCACCCCACTGTGTCCATCACGTCCTTCTCCTGCAGTGCCTGCAGGACACTTCGTGCCGACCACTGCCTGATGGCCTTGTGGTCAAAGGCGTTCTCCTGGAAGAACTTTGCTACGTGGGATAGGTATGCCGGCAACGACCAGCTGACTGGGGCGTTGCGCGGGAGTGGGGCCAGACCCATCCTTCGCAGCCAGGGCGACAAGTAGAACCTGGGCACATAGTGGTACTTGGTGCCCACATACCTGGGCTCTACACACAACCTGATGCAGCCACATACGAAGCTGGCCATCAGGGTGAGGGCGACATTGGGGACGTTCTTGCCCCCGTTGTCCAGGGACTTGTGCATGGCGGTCCGTCTCACCCGCTCCATCTTGGATCCCCAGACAAATCTGAAGACAGCCCGGGTGATTTCCGAGCTGTAGGAGCGGGGGACGGGCCAGACCTGCGCCAAGTACAGCAGCCCTGAGAGCACCTCACACTTGATGACCAGGTTCTTGCCCGTTATCGACAGGGAGCGCCCTCCCCACAGTCCCAGTTTCTGTTTCACCTTGGCAGTCCGCTCCTGCCAGTTCTTGTTGCACGCCTCAGCCCCTCCGAACCAGATCCCCAACACCTTCACGTGGTCAGACCTGATGGTGAAGGGGACGCTGGATCGGTCGGGCCAGTTGCCAAAGAGCATGGCTTCGCTCTTCGTGCGGTTGACCCTGGCCCCCGACGCTAGCTCGAACTGTTCGCAGGTGCCAATCAGCCTGCGAACTGACCTCGGATCAGAGCAGAAGACGGTGACGTCGTCCATGTACAGGGAGGTTTTCACTTGGGTCCCTCCACTGCCTGGCAGCGTCACCCCTCTTATGCCCTCATCCCTCCTGATGGCTTCCACAAAGGGTTCTATGCAACAGACAAACAAGACAGGGGAGAGGGGGCAGCCCTGCCTGACTCCAGACCTGATGGGGAAGCTGTCTGTTTCCCACCCGTTGACCTGGACTGCACTACGGATGTCTGTGTAGAGCAGTCTGATCCAATTCCGGATTCTCTCCCCAAATCCCATTTTGGAGAGCACGTCCGCCATGTACGTGTGCGATATCCTGTCGAAGGCTTTCTCCTGGTCCAAGCTGACCAGGCAGGCGTCCACCCCCCTGTCCTGCACGTAGGCGATGGTGTCCCTCAGCAGCGCGAGGCTGTCTGAGATCTTCCTGCCCGGTACAGCACAGGTTTGGTCCGGGTGGATCACCTGTCCCAGAGCAGACTTGACCCTGTTGGCGATAGCCTTGGACAGGATCTTGTAGTCCACATTCAGGAGAGAGATGGGTCTCCAATTCCTAATGTCCTCCCTTTCCCCCTTCTGCTTGTAGATGAGGGTGATGATGCCCTTCCTCATGGACTCAGACATACTGCCGGCCAGAAGCATAGCGTTGTACACTTCCAGCAGGTCTGGGCCCATCCAGTTCCACAGAGCCGAGTACAACTCGGCCGGTAAGCCGTCGCTTCCGGGAGTCTTACCCGACCCGAAGGAACGGATGGAGCCTGTCAGCTCGTCCAGGGTCAGTGGCTGATCCAGACTCTCCCGCTTGCCGTCGTCTAAGACCTGCGTGATAGACGACAGGAAGTTGCGGGAGGCTGTGGATTCTGTGGCCTTTTCCTCGTACAGACCGGCATAGAAGGACTTGCAGGTCCTCAGTATGTCGGTCTGCGAGGACGCGACTGAGCCGTCCTCTTCCTTAAGGTTGTGGATCACAGAGCTCCCCCTGTGCACCTTTTGGAAGAAGAAGCGTGAGCACGTCTCGTCCTGCTCCACGGTTTGGACCCTTGATCGGAAGATGATCTTGGAGGATTCGGCGGCGAGGTGCTGGGCTTGCCGGCCCTTCACCTCTCGCAGTTCCTCCCTGACATCCACCCCCTTCGACTGCAGAAGGAGAAGTTGCTGCAACTCTGTCTGGAGTTTACGCAGTTCCCTCTGCTCCTGCCTTGCCTTCTGAATACCCTTGCGGATGAAGAACCTCTTAATGTTCTCCTTGGTGGCTTCCCACCAGTGAACCGGGGAATCAAAAAAGGCTTTCAAGGTTCTCCAACCTGTGTACTCCCTCTCTAGTTCCTCGATGTTCTCTGGGGTCAGCAGCTTTACGTTCAGCTTCCACGTCCCCCTGCCTGCCTTCTGGTCCTCCCGTAAGTGACAGGTGGCTCTCAGAAGGCAGTGGTCAGAGAAGAACACCGGCGTGACGTCGGTGGACCTGACCGTGAGGGACTCAGACAGGAAGAGGAAGTCGATCCGGGAGCGGGCTGAGCCGTCCGATCGTGTCCAGGTGGCTTGCGGCTGTGCTCCACCTGTGGGGGTGCCAAAGGCGTCGCGCAGCTTGGCTGTCTTCACCATTTCCCTCAGGAGTCTAGAGGTACTGTCTAACCTGCCGTCGGCACTGCCGGGTCCTCCAGCCGCATCAATGGTGCAATTGAAGTCTCCGGCCAGAACGACCGGCTGGGTCGTCACCAGCAGCTGTGGGAGCTGCTCGAAGACGGCCAGCCGCTCGCTCCGCACGGGGGAGGCGTACATGTTGATCAGCCGGAGCGGAGTGCCCCGGTATTTGACGTCTGCTACCAGGAGGCGCCCCGCAACCACCTCTTTAACTTGGGTGATTGAGAAGTTGCCTCCCCGCAGCAGAATCCCCAGGCCGGAAGCGCGACAATCGTTGCCCCCCGACCACACCGACAAACCTTTTTTCCACCACCGTGACCACCTCCGGTAGTTACGGAGATGTGGTAGTCCACACTCCTGGAGGAAGGTCACATCGGCCTTTACAGTGTCCAGGTACTGGAGCGTGCTGACGCATCGCCCAGTACTCTTCAAACTTCGCACATTCAAGCACGCCAATTTAAGGTCTGCCATCGTTAAGTCTTTTATTTTGGCTGCTCTCCGTCCTCACTCTTGCCATCCTGAGCCTTCATCCCCACCGCCTTTGTGAAGTTTTCCACCTCCTGTGGGCTCAGGTACTGCTGGTAGTACTCCTCCGTGTGTGGCCGTTCTGGTTCTGGGTCTGGGCCCGGTGGGTTGCTGACTTCCTGGGCTGCTTCCCCTTCCGGCTGCTGGGTGCCAGCCGTGGCTCTGCTCCCGGATTCCCGGAGCTCTGTGCGTCTGCTGCTCTCCGCCTCCTGTACTTGGGGGGTGGCCAGCAGACTTTCTCCCCTCTCTCTCCTCCTCTCCACCTGTTCTGCCAGCCGCTTCTTCCGCCGGGGCTGCTGGCCTCCCCCAACTCCTTCCTCCTCTGAAGAGGACAGGGTACCAGGGGCTGCGTGGTTCCCTGCCCTTTTCTGGCGTTGCTCCGCCTTCTGTCGCTTGGCCGCCGCCTTTTGGGTCTTTTTTCGTTTCACGACCTTCCATTCGGTTTCCCCCTCCGCTCTCCCCTCCTCCATGGACTCCTGCTCGTCGTTTGCCTGGTCCTGGAGGGTCTGCAGTGGGGTGGCAGGTCTTGGGGTGCTTGCACCTTCCTCCCTGGTCTCGTCCTCCGTCCTGTCGGGTGCCTCATCTGCAGCGCTGGCGGGTACGTCCGCATCAGCCTGGGCCCTTTCAGGGCCAGCACCTCCCCTGGTCGCCTGTGCGTAGGTGCCCCCACGCTTCGGGCAGGCTCTGTACAGGTGGCCGGCCTGTCCGCAGAGGTTGCAGGCCTTGGCCTGCGTGCAGTCTTTGGTCAGGTGGCCTTCCATTTTACAGTTCTTGCACATCACCACCCTGCACTGGGCTGCGATGTGCCCTTCCTTGCCGCAGTTCCGGCACACCCTGGGTTGTCCCGCGTACACCATGTACCCTCGGTTCCCTCCGATGGCGAAGACGGAGGGGGGGTGGATGATGCCGCAGTTGGAATCCAACCTCAGCTTCACCTTCACCTGCCGTTTGCTGGTCCAGATTCCCAGCCCGTCCTTCACGTCTGCTGGTGTTCCTACGCTCTCCACATACCGAGCGAGGAACGTAAGGACATCTACCACTGGCACGTGCGGGTTGAACATGTGCACCGTGATTGTCCTTTCCTGTTGCGTAGCCGTTGCAAAGAGGGGCTGTGCTTTCAGCAGCGACAGCGGCGCCTCTGTCCCCTTCAGCTGAAGCTGCTGGTACAGCTTCTGCCACCCTGCAGCCTGCCGGAAAGTGACATCGAAGAAGCCTGCGAAGTCCTGGACGCAGTAGATGTCATCGGGCGTAAATCCGCAGCAATCCAGCAAGACCTTCCGGATGAAGGTCTCTCGGGTGAAGCCGGTGCCCCCGTTCCGGTCTCGCACTGTCAGCCTGACAGTGTTCTTGATACCCTGGCCTCGAGCTGATGTACTGCTTGCTGCTGCCATCTTCTAACTCACTGCTGTCGTCGCTGGTATGGGGTGTTAGATTGGAGGCCAATCAGCATTAGGATCCACCCCTGCGTCAGCGCGAACTCTCCTCCTCCGCCTTCTGGTCTGATAAGAACAGATACTACACTTGATCTTAGCCAAAAGGCCGAGAAGCGATACCTCAAATGTCCGGACCCTTTCGGATCTTGCTAGTCTTCCCTCTATTAAGTTGGACCGACTGTCTACAGGACACCGATTTATCCCACCTCTCTTCAACTTTTGAAGTAGGTTTGGTGTAATTTCGCTCAGTCTTTGACATAAGTTGTATTTTTCTCCCTTGTCGCGAAATCTCTTTCGGAATACAGCTGATCATGTAAAATAGCGGATATTCCGCCAACCAAATGAGAGAGGCGGCCCTGGTTTGTATGCAAACTCCTCCTCCTCAGCTGTTCTGCCCGCCCTCTAGCGTCTGATGTCATTGCAAGCGTGATGACGTTTACGGAAGGCGTTGCAGCGAAAGAAGCGAAGTTGCGGCCGGGTCGTTTGGCGAGCCTGGCGGGGCAGGTGATTGGGGAGGGGTCCTCCGGAAACAGGAGGAGGGTGGCTAGGAACATCGGGTGGAAGCGATGGCTGGGGATTGCGAAGAAGGAGAGGGTTGTAAATGGGGTAAGTGAGGTCGTTTGATGGGGGACGATGGGTAGTTGAGTTGGTCGGGGAGAGGGACGGGATAGAGTCGGATGAAAGGGAGGGGGTAGGGTTGCAACTCGGACAATATTTAAGTGTGAGCTGGCATGTGGCAAATAACGGCATTGCAGTCAATGGATTATTTCCACAGAAAATAATCTAACCGTCCGGCTGGACTTCATTGGTAAAGAAAGCTTGTTGACCAGAACTGGTTCCATTAAGAAATCGGCGATAATCGGGAGAATGTGGGTATGCTACTTTCCTGACATCCGAAGCCCTTTCTGCCGTATCCCACCAGCCAAATACCGGAAGTAATTATGAACATTCCGTATTTGCCTAAGTTTGTCCAGCTCCATCCAGCATTTAACAACATTCTCCAACCTATGGCTTGTATCACTTACTACGTCTCCAAGGAGGAAAAAAAAAGGTGGAAATCTGGGGAAAAGAGGCATAAAATGCCGAAAAGGATTTGGTGGTAATGCAGCATTCTGTAGAGAAAGAAGCAGTTAATGATTCAGATGTGATTCTTAATCATGGCAGTGATCTTTCATCAGTTCTAAGAGCCATTAACCTGACACATTTGCTCTATTTCTCTGCAAAATGCTGACTGAAGTGGCAAGTATTCCCAGCACTTATTTTATTTCAAAAGATTGCCATTCCGTCGTTATATTATTCTCCCAGTTCCTTTCGTCCATCCCTGGGGAGCAATTTTTTTTTTGCAGGACCAGCCACAGATTAGCGTTTCAATAACCCTATGCAGTGAACTCTATTCGTTCAACACTATTGGTGTGATAGAAGAATACTAAGTTGTAGATTACAGAATGTTAAATAACCAGCATTGTAACATTCTGACTTCTTTGCCTTTCTCCCGCTGTGGTTTGGGAACTTTAAAGCTTGGCTGTTTGCAAGGCTGAAGTTTCTCAAATTTATTTTAATCATTTTCTTTTAAATGGTAGTGTAGCTGTGATTGAACAGGGAGATTGCTCTTCAGTGCCAGGGCACATCTCCTGGGCAGAATGTACTAGCCACAGGTCTTTATGATGCATGTTCTACGGGTCTATGGTGGCCAGTGCTATCATGTTTGCTGTTGTGTTCTGAGGCAGCAGGCTGAGGGTAGCAGACACCGACAGAATCAACAACCCCAGCATCTGCAGATTATTTTGTGTGAACAGAATCAACAAACTCATTCGTAAGGCCAGTGATGTTGTGGGGATGGAACTGGACTCTCTGACGGTGGTGTCTGAAGAGAGGATGCTGTCCAAGTTGCATGCTATCTTGGACAATGTCTCCCATCCACTACATGATGTACTGGTTGGGCACAGGAGTACATTCAGCCAGAGACTCATTCCACCGAGATGCAGTACAGAGCGTCATTCCTGCCTGTGGCCATCAAACTTTACAACTCCTCCCCTGGAGGGTCAGACACCCTGAACCAATAGGCTGGTCCTGGACTTATTTCCTTGCATAATTTACATATTACTATTTAACTATTTATGGTTTTATTATCATTTATGGTGCAACTGTAATGAAAACCAATTTCCCCCAGGATCAATAAAGTATGACTATGATTTTGGGTTACAGAGTTACCCTGGGACCAGCCTGCTGTGAGTTGCCAAGAGTACTGCGATTGGGATGCAAAGAAACTACCTGACACCATGGAAGAAGATTGAACCTTTCTCATTGAGTAAGGAAATGATTTGTAATCTGCCCTTTGGCTAGTGCCGCATTGAGTATAGTGAAGTAATTTGGTGTTGTTTTAAAATTTTGGGCTGTTTTTGGAGCGTTCAAAGGTAGACAGGTAAAACTTTCTCCACCACATTGATGACGTCATTGATGCTGTTTCCAGCTCCCATGTGGAGCTCGTCAGATTTAGTCTGGAGTGAGCCCTGACGAAGGGTCTCGGTCTGAAACGTCGACTGTACCTCTTCCTAGAGATGCTGCCTGGCTTGCTGCGTTCACCAGCAACTTTTATGTGTGTTGCTTAAAATTCCAGCATCTGCAGATTTCCTCATGTTGTCGTCAGATTTGTCAACTTTCCCACCAACATACACCCCCTCTCTCAAATTTGCTTGGTCCATTTTCATGATCTCACTCCCCTTTCCTGATCTGTCTCTCTCTGTCTCCAGAAACGGATTACCTTCTGGCCTCTTTAACAAACCTACTGACTCCCA